>NW_022437009.1:8138134-8179448 GCF_009761245.1 Sapajus apella | reverse complement strand
ACACACACACACACACACACACACACACACACACACACACACACACAGACACATACTCACAGACACGCGGGCGCAGATGCATACAGGCTGCAACCCTTCAGCTCTTTCTTAGGAGAATTTGGCTCCTTGCACCCCACTCCAGCCACTCTCTAATTCCCCTCACCACTTAGTTTTACACTAGAGCACTTACCACTGACCTATTGTACACATTATTTACATTTTCTATTTATCTCCCCCACTGTACGGTAAGCTCCAGGCAGGTGCGGGCCTTGCCTGTGCTGCTCACTGCTGAACTTCTAGTTCCTAGAATAGGGCCTGGCCTCCTAAGTGCTCAGTGAATATAAACTTTGTTGAATGAATGAATGAATGAATGAATGGGAGGCATCAAAGCTCCCTACCTTGCCTCTCTACCAAGGGCTCCGTGTGTCAGAGCTCCTTTCTGCCACTCTTTTCCATCTGCCCTTCTCTGCTGCTAAGTTACCAAGAAGCAATGTGGCCAGGCTTCACAAGACACGAAACAAGAACAGAAGAGGCCATAATAATGGCTAACAAGTGCCTTTATTTAGCATTGACTGTGTACATTGCACTGGGCTCAGCACCTTACATGTATTAACTATACTAACTCATTTAGTCCTCATCTCAGTCTGACTGTTTCCAGTTTACAGAGTATAGAAAACTGAGGCACAGAATGGCTCATCCTACAGGGAATACAGCCAAAGGAGTTTGGTTCTAGAACCTGTACTCCTAACTGTTTGGTGTTATGGGCTCCCAAATGTTGGCTGCACTCCTCATTAGCTTCTTTTCTTCTTCCTCCCAAACTTTCCTATCTTCCCACTGCTTCTCAGCTACAAGCACCTCTCCCAAAGGCATTCCTATTCATTCAACAGATATGTGCACAGGCTCCTATGTACCAGGCACCGTTGTAGGCACTGATCATCCAAACAGAGGAAGGAGTCCCTTGCCTCCTTGGCACACTGAAGCTCTCACGGGCGGTTAGTCATGCGCTTTCTTCTCTTGTCACAAGTCCAGTGTTTGTGACAAGAGAAGACTGCCTGACCGTGTGCAACCACATGTCACAAACACCGGACTTGTGACAAGAGAAGCCCTCCTATTGAAAGCTGGGGTATGGTGGCCAATGGGTCTGGCTACAAGATAACTTGGAAAAAGGAGCAACCCTCCCACATGGGGTAAAGGAGGGGCTTCCAGGGACAGTGCCTAGGGCCCAGGCATCCTTCCCCCGACCCCATCCTCTTTCCCAGCCTTAGAATCCTCCCCCTCCCCACTGATCACAAAAATGCCTTCTTTGCCCCATTATTATTATTAGAGTAATATGAAGTAAAATTTCAAAGTAAAATGAAAATGATATCATAGTAATCATTTTCATTTATATGGCTAGCTTACCATTTATTCCAAATTATTGTGCAGTTCTGAAACAATTATGCATACCATTAAGGAGATGTCAGGGTAACTTTGCAGTGAATTTTGCTTAACTTCAATACTAAATGGTTCGTGTGTGATTCACTCCATAGTTTGTGGTTGCCATGGCATAAGAGCTCCCTAACTGAGTTGGGGGGACATTGGGGTAGGTCACACTGCACTGTGGTGGTGTATAGGAACAACTGGGGAGTAGCTGTAGCAGTTGTAATGGCTGCAATTCATCGAGCAATTAGGTACTGGTCACTTCAGCATTTCTATACATTATATCATCTGATCTTCTGAACTCTATAGCCATCCTTTTATTAAAGATGAGGCAAGCGAGGCACAATGGTTAAGTAATGCATCCAAGGTCACCCAGCTGGAACTGGCAGGTCTGGGGTGCAAATCCAGATGTGTCTGAGTCCTGAGCCCGACCTCCACCACCTCACAGGTGCCTGTCCCAAGGAAAGGTGCAAGGTGAGCCCTGTGGGGAGGGCCTTGGAGGCCATCCAGTCCACTCCCCTTGTTTTCAGGGGAGCACACGGAGGCTAGTGTGGGGAAGTGGCCAGGCTAGGACAGACTGGGATAAAGCCCTGGTTCTCTGGGTGCTTGGTTTCCCCTTCAGCACTTTAGGAGGCAGCTGCGCTGGGGACAGAGGCAGCGTCTCTGAATTCTTGTTCATCACTCGGGGCTGACGCAGGCAGCTGCGCAAGCCTCACTGCTGGATCGTCAGCCTGGTCAAGAACAGCGGTTTGCTCTAATTCTTGAAAGCTGACCTGTTTTAGGAAGTGCTCCCTTTGGAAGATGCCTGGTCTCTTCCCCTTCTGTTCTTTTTTTCCCCTAAACGTTCATCTCCCTTCAAGCCTTCATTTATCTTCCCTCAAAAGACAAATGCTAGCATTTGAGTGTTTACTAAGTGTTTACTAAGGGGCCGATTATTGTGCTAAGTGCTTTATGTCTATTTTTCCACTTAATCCTCACAATACCTCTGTGAGGTGGGAACCATTATCTCCCCATTTTCTAGCTAAGGACCCTGAGGTCCAGACAGGTTAAGTTAAGGGCCTTAAGTCACACATCTGGGAATGTCAGAGCACAGATTTGGAGCCAACAGATTTAGGACCAACAAGAGGGGCCCACAGGCTGACAAGGCTGTAAGGAGCAGGGCTCCCCCTTGACCACAGAAGCCTGCAGACTCTGCTCTCACTCCAGGGCCTGGCCTCTAGGCCTCAGCATTCACACCCTTAGGTAGAGGAGGGCACATCATTTTGTCATCCACTTTTGGAGAACTTTTCCTGAACGGGCATGCCTCCCTCTTTTTGGCTATAAGCCACTGAGTTAAAGAACAGGATGGAGAATGTGATTGACAGCCAATGTCCTCCTGTGTAGCTGACCGTATTACAGGTGAAAGGGTAAGTCACTACCTCCCAGGTGGGCAGAGAGAGAGAACCCCGGGGGGGGACTTTTCAGGATGAAAAGTGAGAGACAACGCTTATATTCATTTCTCTCTTTCTTCTCCTTGCCTTCCCTCCCTCCTCCTTCCCTCCTTCCTCTTCCATTCATCCAACAAGCATTCACTGAGTCCGTCACTCCATGCTGAGCAAGGCATGAGAGAGAGGTATCAAAAACGGCCCTGCCCTAGGGGCAAGCACTCATCAGAAAAGTGGCCAGAGATCGCAGTGGTGTTGTAAACACGACAGCAGGAGGGTGAGGCCAGACTCGGGCCCCACTCCTCTCCCCTCTCCAGGGTGCTGCTCCTCCTGGCCTGTCTGCTCTCTGTGTCTGGAATGTTCCTCCTTCTAGACACAGGAGCAGCTCACTCCCTCACCTCCTGAGTCACTGCTCACCTCTCCCAGGGCCTCCCCTCCCACTGCCCGTGCCAGCCAGGCCCCTGCCACGCTCCCTGCTCTAGCCCTGCTTTCGTTTTCTTCACAGTGCACTTACCACCCTGACTTTTTATTTTTTTTAGCTAACATATCTCTAGGTTATTAACTCCCATAAGAATATAAGTTCCATGAGGGTAGGAATTTTATTCTACGTTGCTTACTACTGTATCACCAAATGATTAAAATAGTGTCTGTCACCTAGGAACTCAACAAATGCTTGTCAAATGAATGAGTGTCGTAGAGGGTCACGGTGCAATAGAAAGTGAATGGGCCCTGGAGTGAGGCTCACGTACTGCCCGGGAAGCTCGGCCTCTCTGAGTCTCAGCTGGATGAGAGACCTGTTTTAAAGGTCTCCAACAGACCTCTCTCCAAGTCCCTTCTTAGCTTCCCACTGAGAATACAGACCGTGGGCCATGCCTGCTGTTCCACCTCAGTGGAGAGCAGCAGGAATGAAGCTCAACCAAAGACAAGGGCCTGGCTGCGGAGCCCACTCCTAAGTGGCTTCAGGGGGCACCATGCAATTGGTGTGGAGGCTAATTCACCCCCGACTGCATTTGCATACACTGAGGTTAAGATGAATTTTCACTCTCTGGGCACAGCACACAGGCAGGGAACCCCAACGCTGAGCGAACAGTGTCAGGGACAGCCAGGAATGAAGAAGCTGCTGTGAAGGCAACTCCTGAGTTTTCAAAAGGGGAGGCAGTCTAGCTCACAGGTGACCTCAGGGTCCTCGCCCTAGGACCTCACCACATAGACCTCAAACGCCACTTCCTACACAGGCCTTCCTGGGAGCAGTGTCACCGAGGGATGTGACAGAATCCCACCTCCCGCCCCTGCCTTCCAGCGTTCAGGAGGAAAAGGCCACACAGCCTGGGGTCAGGGAGGAAGTCTCTGCTCCGCAGACGTGGCTGTTTCACAGATGAGACAACACGACTGTGATGGCATCAAGGTGACAGAGCCTCCTGCAAACTTGGAATCCAAACGGCCCTGGCAGCTGCATTAAAACCTAAACAGTCTTTCCTGGGGATTTTTCTGATTAATGCAAATTTGTTTTGCTTGGCAAATTGGAAATCAGTTGCAAGCACCTGGTGTAATAATTCCAACAGTTCTTAGTTCTTAGGGAACTGAGAGCCCTAAGGAGAAACCAGGTATTCTCACACCAACCAGCCACCCCCAGACTTTGTTCACTTTGTCCCGCCTCTGATCCCTGGGCAGCCAGGTCACCTCCTCGGTTCTCTGCTGTGTTCTCCCCCCACCCGCTTCACCTACCCCCACTGCTCAGTAAACTATTCTCTATTGAGCACCACTGGCTGACTTCGCCCAAGTGGTCTTCAGATTCTGGGATTCCCAGGCGCCTCCTTCCCCAGCCATGGAGGGGGATAGGTACAATCAGGGGAGTCATCCAGGTGCTCTGTAAGAAGCCTGCCTTGGCATCTTCTGGGGGGACATCTTTATCATCAGTGGCACTATGCGTGGCCCTGTTTCACCTTTCGGCATAGGAACTGACAGAAAGCCTTGGAGATGCACCTCCTCATTGAAACTGTTCCTTTTTTAAGTTCTTGTCCCAACTACACAGTTGCTTCTCACCTCTGAGCAAGCACCTCCTCCCACAATACCAGAAAGTGGAGGGAACTACTGGGGGACTCCCAGGAAAAAAGTGAGTGAAGAGGACTCTGCAGGGATCCCACGACTGCCTTCCCCGTCCTGCTTGTGACTTGCTACCTGTCAAAGCAGTGCTCCAGGAGCCACAGAGCTGAGCAGACAGGAACACCCTTTGCCCGCCTGCCCCCTCCCCCAGCAGACGCACACTGTTCATTCAGCTCCGAGATAAGCTGGGAGGGATGGCAGTTATGAACGGGCCCCATCATGCTCCCCCTTCCTCTGCTACGCAATTTAAAGGCAGGAGACAGAGAAACGCTTTGGAAATTCAAATTAAAATGTATTCCTGCAGCAATCCTGCACCCAATTAAAGTAACCCAGGGCCTATTGTCCTTTGCTAAATTTAGAAAATGCTCAGGTGTGTCTGATCCTACTCTGCACAGATATTTTTAATACAGATTTAATCATATTTTGGGTTAGCAGAAGAAGCTAATTAGGTAGGCAGATTTAGAAGGGCTGCTGAAATGCAGGACAAAACGAGGTGATTTGATGCAATTCACTGGTTTTGGGTTTGTTTTTTTTTTCTAAGCAGTAAGTTGTGTTGGGCCTGGGTTTTGTGCTTGCAGAAAACTGGCTTGAAAACTGAAGTGACAGTGAACAGGAAAGCATGCCTGTGTTAGTAGCTGATAAATCCTGGGGCTGGAGGGAACCCCAAAAGAGGGTCTCACATACTGCATAGACTGCTGAACTGTAGCACGTCCAGAGGCAGAGGACCTTCACTGTTTAACGTGACACCAGAACTGGTGGCTTCCTCTGTGGATGGGAAAGTGTTCATTCAAGTTCTCCCTGCAGGAAGGCACAAGGTCTTCCTCAATGAATGCTGGTTGGATGGATAACTGAACCAGTGTCTGAGCAGTGAACCAAGAAGCCAGCCAGCCCCTGGACCTGGGCAAGGGGCTTCTAGCTCCTGTTCACCTGGCCTCAGGGCACTTGCCTGCTTCTGGTCCTTGGTTCTATGCTAGGTACCACCCCCTAACCCCCTTCTCAGTAACCATCTCCATGAAGCACCGCTGACTGGACCCAAGCGTAACAAAAAAAATAGGAGTCTTGGCTTAACTCTGTGCTGAATCATCATGTCATTGAGTAAATGACTTAAAAACCCCTCTGAGTCTCAGTTTCCACTCCAGCAATATGGGGATTCTGGTTTCTATCTTCATTACAAGGATGGCAAAGATATGGCAGGACTTAGCTGTGACATGCTGGAAATGCCAGGAAGGCAGCCCACTGCGGGCATGCACCCAGGGTAGCTCAGTTCTGCAGGTGAAAAAGGTTGTGATGTTACAAGGTCATTCTGTTTTATACCAAGGTGTGTGCTGGGGAGAAGTGGGTTCTTTATCCAGCCCCATCCCACAACACCTCTCTCTTTGTGATGAAAGAAGCTGATCCACAGCACATCCAGCACATTGTCTCCTGAACACAGGTTAAAAAGCAAAGCACAGAAGAGTACCTATAGTATACTCTGCCTCACATGAGGAGGAGAGGGATGTAAGAAAGCACACAGGCGTCTTGCTCATCTGTACAAAGGGAATGGAGGAAAGATAAACCAGAAACCTAAGAGACTGGTTATCTACAGGAGATGGGTGGGAAAGAGGTGAAAAGGAAGGAGGAATGGGAACAGGGAGAAGAGACAGAAGGGTGGGACACTTCTGAGAATACCTTTTTGTACTGTTTGGATTCTTAAAAGCTTACTGATGTTTCACATGGCCTTTATACACCCAAAATAAACAACTGAAACCAACAGGATGTGGAAGGAATCTCCCACCCAGCCCCCAGAAAAACCTGTAGAGTTCTGCCTGAGGGCTGACTCTCTCTTCTTCAAGGAAAAGATCCCACAGAAAGGAGAGCCCATCATTTTCCTAGTGTAGTCACTGAAAGCAATTCTGGGGCCTGGGTTCAAATCCCAGCTGTATCATTTGCAGGCTGCGTGTGATTGTGAATGAGTTTCTTAACCTCTCTGGGTTTCAGTTTCCTCATCTGTAAAATGGAGTAAGACCTCCCATAGGTACTACGGGGAGCTTATAAGTTAGCACAAAACAAGGGCTGAGGGCAGCGTTGGCACACAGTGCTGAGTAAGTGCCTGCTGGCATGATTATCATTGTTTTAGGCCTTGATGTTTTGGGCAGTTGCAGTGACTCATCTCCTGTCCCATGAACTACAAGCTACCTTTTCCCACTAGGACATCCCCTAAGCACTAGGAATGGGCCAGACTGGCATGGAACTTTCCAGGGGCGGGCTCACCATGGCGGCAAATGCCCCTGCTCCGGGACTGTATTAGTTTCCCATTGCAGCTGTTACAAATGCAAACGTAGTGTCATTAGCATCACCAAAGTGCATAGCTCTGGAGGCAGTAGGTCTGCAGTGGGCCTCCCCGGGTTAGCCCTTGGCTTGAGGCACCTGTCCTCCACCTTCAAAGCCAGCCACAGCAGGCCGGGTCCTTCTCAGATTGCATCACTCCCAGCTCTCCTCCTGCCTCCCTCTTCTACTTTACAGACCCTTGTGCTTACACTGGGTCTACCTGGATAACCCAGGAAACTCTTCCTTTCTTAAGATCAGCAGACTAGCAACCTTAATACCACCTGCTGCCTTAATTCCCCTATGAAAGGAAAGGTAACATATCCACAGACTCAGGGGATGATCGTTTGGGTACCACTGGGGGCTTTATTCTGCTTCCCACAACGGCCAGCTCTTGACTAGCTCTACCCTCTTTACTTGTGCTCAGGGCTGGGTCTTTTGGGTTTTGTTGGTTTGTTTTCACCATTTTTAAATCTGAAAATGCAGTGGCCTTAAGTGCATTCATGCTGCAGTGCAGCCATCACCACTATCCATCTTCGGAACTTTTTCATCTTCCTACACTGAAACTCTGTACCCATTAAACATTAACTCCCGATTCCTCTGCACTCAGCTCCTGGCAGCCACCATCCTACTTTCTGACTCTCAGAGTCTGACTTCTCTAGATAGCTCATAAATGGACTCATACAGTGTTTTCCCTTTTGTGACTGGTTTATCTCACCCAGCCCTGTCCTCAAAGTTCACCCATGCGATAGCACGGTGGTCTCTTGTTTTACAACAACTCTGTGTTCCTGATTCCACTCCTCTACTCAAAGGCTGGCCCTGCAGGAAATCCCCACTAGAAACTGCATTTTAGGCTAAAAGTTTGCCAACAGGTGGCCTGGAGATTTAAAAAGAACAGAGTGTGATGTGATATGATGGTATGCGTTGCTCTGGGGTCTCGGAGCACTGGGTTCCGACCCAGGCCCAGCCATTTATTAGCTGCTTGATGTTCATTCATCAGCAAACTTTTACAGAGTACTGATATGGTTTGGCTGCGTCTCCACCCAAAATCTCATCTTGAATTGTAATTCCCTTAATCCCCGTGTGTCAAGGGTGGGACCAGGTGGAAGTAATCAGATCATGGGGGCAGTTTCCCCCATACTGTTCTCGTGATAGAGAGTGAGTTCTCACGAGATCTGATGGCTTTTATAAGCGTCTGGCATTTCCCCTACTGGCACTCATTCTCTTTCCTACCACCCTGTGAAGCGGTGCCTTCTGCCATGGCTGTAAGTTTCCTGAGGGTTCCCCAGCCATGTGGAACTGTGAGTCAATTAAACCTCTTTTCTTTATAAATCACCAAGTCTTGGCTATTTCTTTGTAGCAGCCTGAGGATGGACTAATATAAGTACCGACAACTCACCAATCACCGTGAGAGGCATATGAAGCACAGAAGCTGCTTAGCACAGTCCCAGTCACTTAGTAAGTACTTTGTGAGTGTTAGCTTATAAAGGGGGTCGGGGGTGAGGCAGAATCCAGAGAAAAAGTTCCCCCACCATTCTACATGAGCGCCCTGTTAGGAGCCTCAGGGAGCCTTAGTCTGAATCCTGGCAGAAAAGCATTCACGAAATTATAGCAGCATTTCATAAGACGTCAGAGCAGGCTGCTCTGGGGAGGGGCCCCTCAAGGGGCTCTAAGTGGAGATGGAGAGGCATCCAGGAAGCAGAACTAAATCAAGAGTGGCATACATGTGGGAAAGGAGGCAGGGAGGCCAAGCTTCACCTTTCAAAGCTGATGGGTTTTCCTGATCCTCATCTTAAATCTCCTTCAGGAAGCTTTCCATGATTAAACCTACAGAATTCTAGTAACTTCCACTAGACAACCCCTCCACATTTCCCTACACTCTCTGTACTTAATTTGCACTTGTTTATCAGTCGTGACACAAAAGCACTTCAGTAATCTGGAGTAAAGTACCTGATCTGTCTACACTGCCCAAGACTTTAAAAACAATCCCAACCCTCCCCCAACCCAGATACTGTGCCAGAGGCAGGAGGCACAGAAAAAGCAGGTTGAAGGAGAAGAAATGACAACTCCTGGATCCATCGTACCAGCTGAGTGCTCACTGTCCCCCTCCCAAAGGCCCTGGGGAAGGTGGTGCGGGGCTCACAGGTGTGAGTTTGTGGCAGCCGGGCTTCTCCCCATGTGGCTTTGGGTAAGTCACTCCAAGTCTCCAGGTTGCTGTCTCCTCACCTGTAAAAGTGGGAGGTGGGAGCCAGGGGCTTGGAGGTGTGGTCTATTAGCCAACTTTAATGCTTTTCATTTTTACTTCCTGTTTTTCAAGTGGACAAAGAGATGTTCAGAGGGAGGCAGCATCGCTCGGTTCCATAGCTGGGTTGGGGTTTGGACTCCAGGATTAGGGGTCTCCTACCTAGGAAACACTGCCAACCCTAACCCTAATCCAGGGCCTCAGGGAGACCACAAGGTGCAGTTAGAATTACCTGGGTCAGACTCCCGACTTTGCTGTGTGCCAGCTCATCATCTCAGTAAAGCACTTAATCTCTTCAACGCCCAGTTTCCTCCTCAGTTGAATGGGGATGATGACAATATCTACCTTACGGGATCTGCATGAAGGCTAAAGAAAATGAATCATGTAATACACTTAGAGGAGGCCCTGTCCCACAGTAGGTGCTTGATCATACTGTGTGTGATGCTCCTGTTATTGTCAGATGTGCACAGTGGGCTTTCATGGGTCATAGAATCCCAATGTTGAAAAGATTTTAGAGTTCACCTGGAGCAGCTGTCAGCTCCACATGGGAATCCCATTTTGAGCTGAACCCACCTGCACTGCTGCTGGAATATTTGCAGCAGAGACCCAGGCTGTACCCACAGGAAATGTCACATCCAGGGGACAAGGAAATGTCTATTGCCTGCGTGAGAAGACGAAGCAGATGAGAAGCTATGTGGCACAGCTCCTTGGGCCCCTTCCTCCAACCTGGGAACCCTAAAGGAAGAACCAGCAGCTGAGCTATAATTCTGCACTCTCTTTGGCCTGGGGCATCTGGGAAGTTTTTCTCCTCTAAGTGAATGTTCTGGGTACATCCACACCAGGCCAGTCCAGCCTATCAATTCTCCTTAGCTTGGTGCTGTGCCAGGAGTGTAGAGAGTGGACTGTATTTTTCCAGCCTAGGGCTCCATCTATCCCATCTATAGAATGGGAATTAGGCCAGTGTATTCCTGAATAAGGATCATGAAACAAGTCAATATGATCACAGACAGCTCTTCATTTTGAATCAACGCAGTATAGTGCTGAGGCCGCCTTCTTTCTCATTTTCCTTTCTACCCTCAGTAGCTTTATGTTCAAGGAAGTGAGACCTCCAACCCACATTTGCATTTGCTGCTGCTCTTAAAGAGAACAGAGTTAAGATTTGGTGAGTTTTGACCATGTTAGATGCTTTACCACCCCATCACTTAATTTTATTTGCCTTCCTATGGGGTTATTCCTACATTACAGATGAGGAGACTAAGTCACAGAAGTACAAATGACTTCTCTAGTGGTTCAGCAGCCAGAGAGGGAGAGTAGAACAATTGGCAGCAATGGGTCTTGGGGACTTCCATATTGCCCTTTCCTCCTTATGACAAGAGGCAGCTGCCCTGACCACCCAAGGCTACGGAGCTCCTATCCTCAACAACACTGTCAACTCCCATTTATCCATGTTACTGGACGGACGTGTATCACCCAAATTCCTTTCTGTTGGACTCTGATGTTTGTTATGCATTTTGTGATTTTTCGGAGGCAGATTTACCCTCTTGATTATATACTTCTGAAGGCAGCTACTAACATGAATTTTTATTCTCTGGGCCCACACACTGCGGCATGTGCAGAGTATCCTCTGAAATACCATCCCCTAGAAACAGAGACTTGGCAATATCAGTCAAAGGGCCAAGTGAGAGAGACCACGTTCTGAGGACAGGTCAAGGCTGTCCTGGCAATGTTAGATGCTGGGGAGAAAGGAGAGGGAGTTGAGAGTTCCTTAGCCATCCCTTCACGTCTATGCCCCCTCTCTGGTTTCCAGAGAAGCAGGGGAGGCCAGGCACCTGTGATAAGAGCATGTCAGTACTTTGGGCCCTGATGGGCTCTACTTTCCCCAGGTGGACATCATCTTTTGTCCTTGTGCGAGCATGCTATAATCACAGCCATCTTCCCAAGTAAGTGGTGTTTCCCAGCCCTGTAACCAGCCCACTGCTGGGGTGGGAGGACAGTCTGGAAATAATGCAGGGCGCACAGGAGGCTATATTGCTGGCTTAGCTCTCCCAGAGTGGGAGTGGAGGCTTAGGCACCAAGTCTTGCCCAAGAGAGCAGATTCCCTCCCATCCTCCTGACATCCCCAGCTCCCAGCCCATTCCATCTCTGGCCTCGTGAGGAGACATCTGAGTTAAAGGCACAGGCTCTTCAGGTGTGGGCGTGGGGCTCAGCCCAAGCAGTTTTCTCATCTCTCAAAAACTCGTGCTTGCTAAAGGAGTCAGCTGATGACCAACAGGATCAGAGAAACCAGAGCTAGGAGATGCTGGCTACAGCAAGCACCTCAGCCCCAGACACGGAAGACCCAGACAGCCCAGGTGAAAGCAGTTGTCTAAATTAATCCATGGGGAATTTGTAAATTAATCCCAGACCAGCAACCCTGCCAGACTGGTGTGTGTTCTGGAAAAGCCATTATCATTCTCAGAAGGAAAGAAAACGGAGTGTAAATCTGCCACCAAGTTGCCATGTGAGTGTGTGCATGCATGTTTGGTGTGTTTGTGCACGTGTGTGCGTGCTCTGCGTCTGCATGTGGACAGTGCAGGCAGCGAAGCAAATAATGGGGCAGTTGTATGCATAGCCTCTGGAGTCTGGGTCTGTATCCTGGTTTGGTCAGCTAGCAGTTGGGTGCATTTGGGCAAGTGTTGTAACCTGCTATACCTCGGTTTCCTTATTCATGAAATGGAGATACTAATAGTATCTAAGTCATGAGAGTACTGTAATTATTAAACAAGTTAGTACATACAGAGCACTTAATGCCTGGCATGTGGTTTGCATGCAACAACTATTCGCTGTTCTTCTGATTTGTTTATTTATCTAGATCAGTTGACTGATCGATGCCACCTTTTCTTCTTAACTCTAAACTGAGTAATCACTGGAAGTCACCAGATTTAAAGCCAAATTATCTATCTATATGGCATACTTGAACACAGGTTATGTCCATAAATACAAGTCTTATGGTTTTCAGTTGATTTCCAAATTCCCAAGGAAGAACTTCATTGAAATATTATTTCCTAGAGTCCCTGCCATTGGGACCCTTTTATATATTCAACCACCTTATAAAAAGTCTTTTGGATACCTCATCAACCAAACCCTTTTAAACTGGTCCAGCCCAACCCACGTCATGCTCCTTGGCTTGATTGCAGAGAGCCTTCTGAATTGATTTTAGAGCCCACTCTCTTGGCTTGTGGATTATTGTACAACCACCTGCTTCCCTTACTCCCAGATAATTGACTTGCCTGTTTTTACTCATTTACATGGAGAGAGAGCTACATAAATGAAATCATTTTAATATCTTATCCTTATTTGGTTGTAATTGCTCAGAGAGGAAAAACGTGTCCTCTTCCCCATGGGTGACGCAAACCTTTAGTATTTTGGTGATACGCTTTGCGATAATAATGAAATATTAAATAATTAAAATGGCAACGATACTAATGATAATGAGGGAGATGGTGACAACCTCTAGCTTTTGCTGAACACTGAAGTATGCCAGGAACTTACCTGCAATAGCGCCTCTAATTTTGGCACCAGAGCAGACCTGTCTCTGTTGCAAATTGAGGGGCAAACTTTCCCTGTTCGTGTTTGTGGAAAAGAGGTTGAGGGACCAAAGGTCCTGTAGCCCTGACTGCACATCCGGAGAGTTTGAGAGCATCCTCCTGGAATCCCGACCTTATTCCAATTCAAGGGAGCAGAGAACACCCCCAATCCACTTTTCAATTATACACACACACACATACGCACACACACACACACACATGCCCTCTATGTAATTATCCCAACAAATGTGCTAAAGGAAAATAAACTCTGCAAGACTGGTTTATAAAAATAGCAAAATGCATAGCACAAACCTGCTCTGTATAATTCATGCAGAAAACATGGAAACATCTTATCCTGATAAATTGTGCTTTTTGTAGTTCCCATGAATTTGCTGATTACGCTCACACACAGTCACATGCATTCACAGATTTCCCCTGTATGTATTTGAATAATACTGCTGGTATGGCAGTAAAGAGATGGAAAGAGCCCAAGTTTGAAGACTGGCTGTATCTGCAGGGAGCTTGCAATCTACCACTGGTGAGGCTGGTCCCAGTTCAGACGTTTTTCGCTTAATAATATTTACCAAGTCCCTGCAATGTGTCAGCACCAGTGAGTGGAGAGGGCTCCCCAGGGAGAAATAAGGGCCTAGTGGAGCAAGAAGACCCCAGAACAGATAGAAATATGACAAAGTAGGTGTGATCATAGTGCAGATATGGGGACCAGGTGGGCTTCCTGGAAGAGGGTCTGAGTCTTAAAGGATAAAGGCATAGTGACCAAAGAGGAAGGTGGAAATGCCATTCTAGGTAGAGGGAACAGCAAGAGCAACGGTGCTGGGCACGAGGAAATGGAGACTGGACAGGGTTGCCTGGTATCACCAAGGTCTGCAGTGGGATGGGCAAGAGTTGAGGCCGGGGTGGTAAGCAGCAGTCAGAAAAGAAGGGAAGGCCCTGGCCACCCTGCCAAGGAACTTGGCTTCACTGCGTGAGTGAGGGGCCACTGAAAGTCCTATCCTAACCATTCAAGGCAACGTCCCTGCTCCCTCTGCCTAGCACTCTCAGCCCTCCTTCCTTTCCACCACAGTGCTCCTAAATCCAATTGGAATGTTGGCATGTCCAGGTGATTTGGGGACACTGTCTTTCCATCTAGGCTCTGTGGGCTTTCCTGCTTATCTCCGGTGCCTAGCACAACTTCTGTACATAGGACCTGCTCAGTAAGTGTTTGCTGAATGAATGAATGGCTAATGAAACATCCTTGCAACTCATGATGAGATGGCTGGATGGGGGCAAGACTGGAGGCTGGGAGACGAGTTGCAAGTCTACTGGAATAATTTTGACTAATCAATGATAAGGATCTGAATTAGGAATGAATGCATAATCACATTTAGAAGGCACAAACAGTAGGCAGACATTGATGGATCTGGGTGTGGGGAGAGGGAGAAGTTGTCTGGGTAAGTCCCAGGCTGGGCTGACATCCTAGAGACTCAATGGGTCATTTGCTGAGATGAGGAACAAGGGAGAGGAGCAGGTTTGGGGGGAGGTGAGGAGAGGGACAGCGTGAGTCCATGGTGGACATGGTGAGCTAGAGTCCCAGTTTCCAGAGGCTCCAGACATTCTCTTCCTGGAAACAGACACAGTGACCTCTCTGGCCACCTCAGGCAACCCCTCCACAGGCAGCATTAGGATTCATGCTGACCCTGCTAAAGACTGACCAGCCCCAGGCGCTTTTCCATTCCACCGGCCATGCCCGGGGTCATCAGACTCCCTGGGGGAAGGTGGATGGAGGCCTGGCCCACAGAGCCTGCTGGTTGTAGCAGAGGATGAAAAGAACGTCTGCTGTTGACATGAGATTTAAGCAGATGCCCCGGACAGGCCAGCGGACTGCTCCGCACTGGGGCTCATGCCTTTCAGAATCTTTCTGGCTCATTGTAACAAGTCTGTTACAGGCATGAGACAGGCAGGCATGAAACTGTGGTCATCAGAGGGACGAGGCCAGGGCGACGAAGCCGGGGAGCTTCCTGGCCACCAGTCTCCATTCCCAGAAATGGCCAAGGAGAGGGGGACAGGCCCTTAGCTGGAATTCATGGCCTAGAAATGCATCTACCAGCCTCTCCCTCCATGCCCTGGGCAGGCCTGAGCACATTCTGGGCCGATGAGCCAAGATGGAGAGCTGGCCAGAGGCGTAATCGCCCTGCCCCTCCATCCAGTCTGTTCTGCCCAGTTAGCCTTTCTAAAGTACCACGTTGATCATGCCACTCTCCCACTCCACAACCTTCAGTGGCTCCTTGTGGCCTTTGGAAGGAAGTTGAAGTCTGAAGCCCAGCCTTCAAAGCCACCTCTAGTTTGAGCTAAACCTGACTTCTTAACATTTCAGCTCACTTTTCCCACAAGGCTATTTCACTGCAGCCAAACAGCTGTCCTCACTGACTTAAGCCCTCATAAAGACAGAATCATTGACTGTTAGTGATGGAAGAAACCCTGGAAATCATCAAACCCAGCCTTCCATTTTATAGACAGGGACAGCCAGGACCAGGGAGGGGAAGTGACCTGCCTCTGGCCGAGGTCTAAGCTGAGCCTAGAGTATGTTGGTTTGTTCATTTGCTCATTCATTCTCATATTCAACCTACACTGAATACCTATTTCCTGCCAGACACTATCCTGGTTCATATACAAACGTGAAATCTACCCTTAGTCATTTGCTGAACAAATGTTTACTAAGCACCTTCTACGTGCCAGGCTGGAGTCAGAATGCAATAGGAAATAAAGCAGAGAAGTCCCTGCATTCTTGGAGAGCTGAAGAGCTAGATCGTCAATAAGAAAAAAACACTATGTCAGATGGTGATGAACGCTCTGAAGAATAGCACAGGGGAAGGGAGCAGAGACGGCGGCAGTGGGGATGTACATTTTATGTAGGGTGCGAAAGGAATGCCTCTTCCATCAGTGGACATTGAATGGCAACTTGAAAGAAGTGAAGATTATCTGAGAAAGAGGGTCCAGGGAGAGGAAGCGGCAACTGCAAAGGCCCTGAGGCAGGAACGGGCTTGGCTAATTAGAAGAACAGCTGCCAGGACGCACAGAGCAAGAGAGAAAGTCGTGTCAATAATCTCAGAGGGGGAGCAGGGATGTGCCAGCCACAGCAAGGACTCTGGCTTTTACTCAAAGTGAGAGGAGGCATCACTGGGTCCCTAGCAGAGGAGGGAGGTGAGCTAGGACCTCACACAAAGGAAGAAAGGGCTAAACAGGGGACTCCTGCAGGTCCAGTGCTGTACTGACACCCCAATTTCCTAGGTCATTCCTAATCATTCTTAGATTCTGGCTGCTCAGTTGTGTGGTCCCCAGATCAGCAGAACTGGCATCATCAGGGAACTTATTAGAAGAATCACAGGACTCACTCAGACTGTCTGAATCTGAATCTGCACTTAGTAAGGTCCTTCGGAGGTCTGTGGTACATTTGAGAAGCCCTGTCCTGGATCTTAGGCCAAACATGACTTCCTCAAGGGATCCTCCAAACCCCCAGGCCCCACAATGTGATTTATTGCCTCAAAGCAGTTTTGAGTCCTCCTTCATAGCATTTACATTGTCATGCAATTGTTCTCCGACTTGTTACACATGATAATCATCTGGGGAGAAGTAAAAAGTGCCAAGCATCCTCTGCACCCCTCACCGATGACATCAGAGCCTCTGGTGTGGAGGCCCAGGCATGCACATTTTTAAATCTCTCCCCCTCCACCTTCCACCCCACATACACACCCTGGCGTTTCTAACGTACAACCAAGGTTTTGAATGCTTGTGGTAACTGAATGCTTTATGGCTCGCTCTGTGTAAGTATCATGAGGGCAGGGACTGTGTGTGTCTTGTTTACTGCTGTTCTTGGCTCCCAAAACAGCCTGGCACAAAGTAGATGTTCAATAAATACTTCTCAAAGGAAAGCAGCGAGGCAGAAAGGGAAGAAGAAGAGTGTCCTGCTCTGACAAACTTAGGTAAGTGGCAGCTGCTGCTATGTCAGGGTTAAAAATCAGAGCAGGGCCTCTGAAGAGCTGTTGACCAACTTCACAGGAAAAAAAACACACACATTTTCTACTTCTCACTGGCTGCTGGGCACCCAGAAAAGCCAAGGGTACTGAAGGGTGTTGGCTCTGTATCTCTGCGTGAGAGGTAATCTGGTGCCTCCTGCCAGTGGGACCCCCTTGGAGGCCGCCTCCCACCCCCCGCTGCCTCAGTCTCTCCCCAGTCCCTCTGCAAGCAGCAGGGTTGAATAGATCTTCAGGGACATAGAACCTGGAAGAGCCCAAACCCTCTGTCCAGCTCCCCAGGGCTGGGGGGGGGCCTGGCTCCGTGTCTACTGGAGTTTTTATCACAGAAATAAATCAGGACCTTGTTTTACCCTCGAGTACACATTACTTTTCCTCTCTCACTAAAGCAAACTTCTCTCCCATCACATCTGGAGAGATTCATTTCACAGCGTGTAAAATGAAATGTCAACAAGAATTAGAACAAATGGCATCGTACTCCCCAGCAGATGCCAGGCAGCCAGGGGCAGGGCTGTTCCTATAGCCCCAAGCCTCAGGGAGCCAAAGAGGGGGACCTGGAGCCCTGGCCCTGGGAAGGGGGACCTTGGGCACACTGTCTCCTAACTTGCAACTGGAATATGGTCTTTGAATTTCTGACATAAGAACAGAAACTGCCTTTGACATAGGAAACAGCTTTTCTTTGACATACAATTAGCAAGGACAAGTGTTCCCTAGGGCTGTATGCAAGAGGCCCCATCAGTCAGCCCATCAGAGGCCATGGGGATGGTGGGGGGGGCGGTCAGGGAGCCAGAGCCTTGACTGCTGCCAATAATCATCAGATCGCCTTGCCTTGCACAGGGCTGCTGCTCTCCGCAGGCCCCTGCAATCCGTCAGCTTCTCCTGCTTCAGGGACTTGGAGTGTAAGAGAAAAATACCTCTGCCCTTTTGCCCACTTGAACCCTGGTGGGCACAAGCCACGTCCACATAATTCAGTAATGGAAATAGCAAGTGGTCATTGGGCATGTACTATGAGCCGGGTTCTGTACTAAAAATTGTAATGTGCATTGTTCCTTTTAATCTGCTCATTCATTCGTTCAAACACATACTTATGGAGTGTCTGCAATATACCAGGCACAGCTCTAGGCACAGTAGTGAACAGATACAAACCCCCATCCCTGTGGGGCTTATATTTTTGTATAGTGGGGGAGGAAGACAGATGACAAAACAAATAGGAAAAACATCCAGTAGAGAATCAAATCGGGGTGGCTGACCGGGGCACTGTGCCATACTCCCGCCCATGTCACTGAGGGCAGGGGTGGTGGGTTGCCCGACTCCACGCTGGGCAGGTACCTCAGGGTTGCTCAGCTTTGCTGAGCCAAGGGAACAGCCAATGGGAGACAAAAGTCAAATGTTCCAGGCTTCGTGTCTTTGGCTGACAACGCCGAGGCACTCCCGCACAGTTCCTACAGGTCCCTGTGGCCCATGGGCCAAGCCCCTCATGCCCTCCAGATAACCAACTCACTACACCCATCGCTGGCTTTTGCACCTTCCTGTCTCGTGCCTGCCACCTGGGATTGCCGCCCCAAGTCTTGGTCCTGGCTCTGTCTTCAGGGGACCCCAAACCAAGACACAGGGTGAGATGTGTTAGGGAGAAAATAAAGCAGGAAAGGTGGTGGAGATTCCATTTTAAGTCCGGGAAGAACTATAGCATTTTCATATTTCTAGGGGAGGAAACAAGGCTCTGGCTCCATTTAAATGGTTTTCTCAAGGTCAGCTGGGAAGCGCAAAACCGGCCTTCTTTCTGACACAAAAGTGGAAATGCTTCTAAGCACCCTACTCCTGCCCTCTCTCCTGTCTGAAAAATCCAAGCTAAACCCCATGAATTCTATGCTGGAGGGCATGCAGAGAAGACAGGAGTGGTGCTCAGGGGGACGTCTTCTAGAAGAGGTGAGCTGTGAGCAGGAAAGGGCAGACTGTCCGGGAGAAGAGGACACCCAGGAGTGAAGTGAGTGTTCGGTGTGGGGACGCTGCATCTCAGGTTGGATAGCCGGGTTGGTGGGGGGTGGGGCACGGCATTCTAATGGAGAAGCAAGTAATAAAAGCTACATCCCAGTATGAGTTCAGATGCAGCCAGAGGACCTCGGCTGAATCCTGGCCAAGAAGAGTAACTGCACGCAGGGCAGGGAGCCAGGGCCCCTTCTGTTCCCGCTCAGCTCCTTCTCCATGGAGCATGCCATGCCCAGACTCACCTAGCCTGCAGCCCCAGCATCTCCTCAGACACAGAGCACTGTTTCAGTCTCCCCTGCCCATTGGGCTAGAGGCAGTTCAAGCTGGAGGAAACTTAGACACTGGCTCATGGAATACTCTCATTTTACAGAGGAGGAGGCTGAGGTCCAGAGAGGGTGACTGACCTGTCCAAAGTCACACAGTAAGAAGCAGACCTGAGGCTAGAACCTAGGTCTCCTGACGTTTACTCAGAGGCTGGGCTAGCCCTTGCCCTTTCTCCTGGAAGAAGGGTTCTGTTTGCACAGCATGTTGCTGGGTCATGCCTCTTATGCGCCACCTGGACAGTCCCTGGATGGGAAGAGGCTGGTGGGAACAGGAGGCTGTCTAGATGTGTTCACTGCACTCAGATGATGTATTTGCTTTTACGAAGTGCTTTCTCACAGTCCTCCTGCCCCGTGAAGCAGGCAGGACGGGCTTTATTCACTACATTTTGCAAAGCAAGAAACTGAGGCTGAGAAGTTCACTCAGCCCAGGAGTGGCATGGCCAGGACCCAAATCCAGAAACTCCGCTTCAAGTTTCATTTTCTTTCCAATTATTCCAAGCTAAACCCAATCGGGGCCTCACAGTGATTACCTTTCATTAGCTGCAGAAAAGTCTCTGCTTTGGCGAGTTTCATAAAGGACAAAATCTGTCAGGAAAACATAAAGACAGGGCCCTCATCCGTCTTCTTGACAACTATTTATTAGACTTATTATTATGTAAATATAAAAGAGGAGGGGAAAACTACATTAAAAATCCAATCAAGCGGCTTCCTCTGTAGCAGGGTGGGAGGGGTGGATTGCAGGGGAGGTAGAAGGAAGCCCAGGCCCCTCTGTCCCTCTGTCCCTTGTGGAGACCCACAGGGAAGCCAGGCTGAGGGGAGAGAAAAGAGTGGGGCACAGGCCACGAGAAGCCTGCTCAGAGCCAGCAATGGCTGTGCTGCTGGCTTACACACCTGCCATTGTCATTCCACACCAGTTAATGAAAGGTTAGGACACAATTGCAAAGCCAAATGGTGCCCTTGATTGCAACAGTGGGACAGCAGCTTAGTAGGACCCCCAAGGAGGCCCTTCCCGAGGAGACTCCCTCTGGCCCAAGACTCCTTCTGTCATTTCCCCCAGTAGACCCTTTTGAGGTGAAGCCTGGCCAGCCATGCCCTGGGCACAGGGTGAGCTCCAGCCGCCACTCCTGGGCATGCTGCCTGGTCCCTGGGGCCTCCCAGTGGACTGTGTGAAGGTGCGCACATGCCGCCCTGCAATGGATCTGCTCACGTGTTACCTCCCCGCCGCCCTCTATTGCCCCAATGTTGGCGCTGGTCTCTGTGTGTCCCCCGTGTTGCCTGGCACATGCAAGGAACTCAGTAAATGTTCTTTCTTGAACACATGAATATATTCCCTGGGGGTAATTACACTCCAAGGAGAGGGAAATGAAAACAAATACGGGCATTTCAGACATTACCATTACTGGAGGCCCAGGTGAACCAGGCCATGTAGTGGGCACGAGCTCCCGGCCTCAGCCTTGACACACATGTGTGCTGCTAACTGTCTCCCTGCCCCTGTTGCCCAACTGTGAGCCCCATGATGATGGGGCTGGGGCTCCAATGCCAGAGCTGTGCCCAACACACAGTAGGTCCTCAACAGAGACTAGAGGAAGGAAGGAAGTGAAGTGGTAGAGAGGAGGTGGTAGGGCTAAGTCCTGACCCACACAGCCCCACCCGCTGACATACGGGACACCCTGTGTACAGCAGAAGTCAGCGAGGAGGAGCAAAGGCAGCTCCAGGCACCCCTCCTCCTACAGGGCAGATGATTTGTTGGGCAGAATGCCACCACTTGCCTCTGGTGACCTTGTTTGAGGTACACTGGCATGACCCCAGGTGGCAGCTTTGTGTGGCTCGGCAGGCACAGGAGGGGATTCGTGGAAGACAAATTCACACTGGATTAGTATAGCAGTTTAGAATCCATGGTTCAGCTTTCAATGTCAAGGGCAAATCCCATGGGCGCTTCTATGGCTATCTCCCACTAAGGGAGCACTACCAGTTTCAGACACTATTGAGAGATTTACATCTATGGCCTGCCCCTATTAACCCTCACAACAATCCCATGAAGCAGGCCCTGTCACTGCCCATTCCACAGATGAATGCACTGAGGCTCAGGGAGGAGCTTGGAAGCTGCTCTGGCTGGCTCAGGGCAATTAGTATGGAAATTTGTATGGATCAATTCAGGCTTTGGTCAAGTCTCAGCCTTGTCCCTTCACTTTCGCAGAGCCCTGAAGGTCCAGGGCTCTTGCCTCAGCTTCTGTGCTCAAAAGTTCCCAGCAGCTGGGTTTTCTGCCAAGCAAGAACCTTGATTAGGGTCCTGGGCTGTCACCAGTGCTGTGGGATGATGTTTACTAAGAACTCGCCTTCCTTTGGTGTCCTATGCCCACACCAGTTAGGGCCCTCTCAGGCCCTGGTGCACCAGCCCCACAGCCTCTCTCCACGCTGCGTGAGTGGTGCAAGGAGTATGGGCTTTGGCATCAGATGGACTGGGCTCTGGTCCTGGCTCCACCGTGTCACTTACTAGCCCTGTGAGCTTGGACAAGCTTTAGTTTCTCATCTGAGAAAAGGGGAGAACACTATCCACCTCACTAGGAATTGTGAGGATTAAATGTGTACATAATAATGTGCAGCACTCGACCTAGTGCTTGGCACACAGTAGGTACTTGATAAATGGTAGCTGTTATTGGTAATCAATTGTTAGCTCAGCTGTTCTATGTAAGTGCAGCAAAGTGTTATCAAGGCTATGGTGGGCCCATGCTCAGAGTGCGGGGGACACACAAAGCAGGAAGTGACTCACCATGTCCTGTGTGCATAGGGAGGGTCGGGGAAAAGTGTTCGGGAATGGCCAGGAAAGTCTCTACAATTCTTGGTGTGAGTTGGTGTTCAAGTAGTGGGCAAGGGGAAAGGCATTCCATTCAGAAATGGAACAGTTAGCCACTGTGTCTTATAGACAATGTGCTGGGCAAAGGGCTGAGAGCATAGTGTTCCATGTGGCAGCTGATGAGTAGACAAGATGGGAGGAATGTTGTCTGAGTCCTTCATGCTTTCCTTGGCACTGAAAAAGGGAGCCGGTCTTTTCTTGATGACTATTCAAGGCTTCCAGCCCCAGGGCCTGCCAGGATCACTCCCAAGTCTCCAGACCCTTCTGGCTTAGTGCACGCCTGTTTCCTTATTTTCTAACCTCATTGTACTGAGAACACCACATCTTCCTTTTAATACTTCCCCAGAGACTTGCAGATTATTATTAAATACTGAGAAGTGAGAAGTCTGAAGGTTGTGTTGCTCTTCAGGTTTGCAGGGAGTTTATCTGTATCTTGCCAGAGCTAGTCTTTGTTCCCACACCACATACGGGGGCCCCACTGGGCATGCAAGGCCAAAGAGATAGCCGTTCAACCAGTTAATCCGCCAATCAATAACAAATGCATAAGAAAGGACTGCATGGATCAGGCACTCTATTAGGCTCTGCAGATACAATGGCAGATTCAGGACTAGTCCCTTTCTCTGCTCTCTTTTTGGTTCCTGTTTGCATGGAGTATCTTTTTCCATCCTTTCACTTCCAGTCGGAGCATCCTTGAAGTTGAAGGGAGTCTCTTGTAGGCAGCATAAAATTGGGTCTTGTTTTTTTAAATCCATTCAGCTACTCTATGCTGTTTGATTAGGGAATTTAATCCATTTACATTCAAAGTAATTATTGATAGACTGGTACCATTTTATTAATTGTTTCTGGTGGCAGGACTAGTCCTTTTCTCCCCAGAAGGTGATTAGGCTGTATTCTAGATTAGGTAATTTTGCCCAGTTCCTGTGTTCTGGATAACTAGTCATTCACTTATTATTTTATTCAACATGTGAATGATTACCATGTGCCAGGCACCATTCTAGGTGCCAGGGACATAGCAGTGAGAAAAACAAGGGTCCTGCCCTCATGGAGCTTATGCAAATGGAGAAATACATAAATAGAACATTTCTACAGCACTTTCAAGTTTATAATGTACTTTCTCAAACATCATCTCAATTTTCACCTTAGTATGTGAAAACTGTATTTGTGTTATTCCCATCTCATAGATGAAGAAATTCAGACTCGGAGAGGTTAGATTACTTGCCCTAAATCACACAGCTGGTAATTGGTGAGACTAGGACTCAAACCTTAGTTTTCAACACATGAGATCATGTGTTCTTGAGGCATCCTCTGTCAGGCCAATGGTCAATCAAAGCAGTTAAAACAAGGAGGCGTATTCATTGTGGGGGCTTTTCTTCTTCTCTCTGGGGCTTCCAAGAGGATGCTGAGGTTTGGAAGAACTCCAGGTATTCTCATAATGCCTAACAAATGACCTATATTGGTAGACCAGCTGTTTAAGAATTGTCAGAGGGACCTGTGAAATCCTGGGCTAGGAAAATAATTTTTGTTCAATTAGTTTTTTGTTGACTTTCTTGTATGATTTTGTTTTGCTTTGTAACCCTTGTTTTGGGTACGATAACACTTCTCCAATGGGGACTATGTGTGTCTGTATGTGAGGGGGTCAGGTAAGCAGACGGGGGACTTGAGGAAGGACAGGTGCTAAAGGCCTGACCTCCAAGGAGCCCTATATAGCCACAACTCATTCCTTCTGTGAACATCTGATGAGTCTGTAGTGTGCCCTGGGGTACAAACATGACCAAGACAAGTCCTGCCTGTGTGCTTTGGGGAGGCTGTCCCATCATGCCCACAGGGCAAATGGGCCCCACCATGCCCCTATCCTGTGTGTGCCCTCCCTCTCTGCTCTGCCTCTACAGAAAGATCTATTTCAAGACATGGGGCTGGTGCTGGCCATGGGCTCCCCTGCCAGAGATGAGTGCTGTTCCCATCTGTAAATGACTCCAGCTCCTGGAAAAGCAGCCACAGACGAGTGCTTAGCAGCAAATAGATCACTCCCCACAGAGCCTGTGATTCACAGGGCAGAGAGCCAGCCTCCCGAGGTGGCGTAGGGAGGCGACAGCCCTTGGAGGTGCCAGGGAGGTGCTCAGGACTCTGGCCCACACTTAAGGATAGAATTTATTTCTTCCCTTCCCCACAGTGTAGGGCTGCTCTGCCTTCTACTTTCTCTTTCTTCTTTCTTCTGTTCTTCCACTTTCCTCCCCACCGGGTTGGACAGAGTTTCTATCGCATCTGTGCAGGGCACTTCCCCAGAGAGGCTTAAAAACCCTTGGACCAATTAGCTGGAGGTCTGTGGCCAGGGTCTTTTCTCTCTGCTATAAGCAGACCTGCTGCTCCCCTCTGAGGAGCTGGCCCAGTCTAGCCCTCCTCACTACCGGGAGGGCTGAGCAAGGTCCTCTTATCACAGCTGTGAGCAGCCAACCATGCACAGCAAGAGAGGAAGGGACAGGGAAATGGGGAGGATGAGGGAGGGACAGGTGAGAAGGGAAGGGCTTCTGGAAGGTGAGAGAAGGAGGAGGAGCAAGCAGCAGGCAGAGAAGAGAGGGCAAGTACAAAGGAGAAGGGCACGAACAGAACAGTAGTAGACGGGCTGGCCATCATGAGGATCCTTCCTTTCGGGGCCAATGCCATATTCCAGTATGAGCAGAAAACCATGACAAGGCTTTCTGAGCCTCACTCTGTGTGTCTAGGCTTGTGGGAGGTGTAGGAGTATGACACGCGGCCTTCGTTCCCAAAGGGGCTTGCAATCGCGCTGAAGCGCTGGTGCGAGTATCACATGTGCACAGTCCAACTAAACGGAAATAAAATGCTTTTGTCTGGGAATAGAACGTAGGGTGATGGTTCTGACTATGTCACTCACAGCAAGGCGAGCCTGGGCCCTTGGTGGACCTCCCTGTGCCTTGGTTTCCCTTTTGTAAGGTGGAGATAAGACGGCACATCCTGCCGACCTAACATGGCTGTTGGGACACTCAAAGGAGACTGCGGGTCAAAATGTACCTCAAAATCTAAAACTCCACGGAAGTGCAGGAAACAGAGAGCAGCCCAGGGCTGGGTGCTGGCCCTGAGGCCACTCAGAAGGCAGCCAGAGAGAAAAGGAGAGCCAGAGAAGAACCCTGCAGGCAAGAGCCTCTCCGTTGGGCTGGGAAAGGTAAGCAGCCCGGTTTAGAAGGGTAAGGAAAAGGTGACAGGGTGGAGAGGGAGAGGGCACACACCAAAAAAGGCCCGGAGGCAGGAGTACACTTGTTTCATTGCGGGACGACTAGAAAATACATTTTCTGTTTTTATTTCATTGCTCGTTCTCTCTCTCTCCTCTTCCCCACCCCTCGTATTTTTAGTTGATTCCTTTTGCCTAGAATACGCTCCTATCTTTGTGCCCTTCTGTTTGATGAAATTTTACTCATATTTCAGGTCTTACATGTGACTCCTTCCAAGAAGCTTTTCTTGATTCCCAAGGATGGGTGTTTTCTAAATATTTGTACTGTGACACAAAATAAGAAATATATTTTATATCACATACACACAAACACTCAATATATAAAATGGAAACAAAAGTTTTTGTTTTGCTTTGTTTTTGAGACGGAGTCTTACTCTATTGCCCAGGCTGGAGGGCAGTGGCCGGATCTCAGCTCATTGCAACCTCCGCCTCCAAGGTTCAAGCAGTTCTTCTGCCTCAGGGTTTCACCATGTTGGCCAGGCTGGTGTCAAACTCCTGATCTCAGGTGATCCATCTGCTTGGCCTCCCAAAGAGCTGAGATTGCAGGCATGAGACACTGTGCCCTACCAGAAGTTTTTTGTTTTTTTTTTTTTTTTTTTTTTTTTGAGACGGAGTTTCGCTCTTGTTACCCAGGCTGGAGTGCAATGGCGCGATCTCGGCTCACCGCAACCTCCACCTCCTGGGTTCAGGCAATTCTCCTGCCTCAGCCTCCTGAGTAGCTGGGATTACAGGCACGCACCACCATGCCCAGCTGATTTTTTGTATTTTTAGTAGAGACGGGGTTTCACCATGTTGACCAGGATGGTCTTGATCTCTTGACCTCGTGATCCACCTGCCTCGGCCTCCCAAAGTGCTGGGATTACAGGCGTGAGCCACCGTGCCTGGCCACCAGAAGTTTTTTTAAGAAACATTTCCCCCTATGAGTGTGATGCATTCTATAATATTTCTATTCCGCTCTATTTAATTTTTTTGAAAATACTGGTCGTGACCCACTAAGTTAATTTCGTGACCCACTGATGGGCTGGTAACCCCCTGTTTGACAACACCGCCTTCTGCTTGCCTTGTGGGCGCACTTTCGCCCTGCCCTGGATCCAGTGAAGCACTTTATCCCCCTCACACTCCCTGAGGACGGGCATCTCACCGTGCTCTCCCCTGGATCCAGCCCCCAGCACTGTGCCCGGTGCCCAGCAGGTGCTTTACAAATGTTGAAATGTTGAATGTTGAGGAAGGGCTCTTCCTCAAGATCTTTGAAGGGAGAGGTGACAAGGTTTTATAGCAGAGAGCTGTGGGTTTAGCAGAGAATAAGTGACAAAGAGGACCCCAAGTTTCTGGCCTGGAGGCAGGATGCCCTGTGATAGATGTTTTGTCCAATAATTGCAGCTTAGTAAAGATATAGTGGGCCAGGCATGGTGGTTCATGCCTGTAATCCCAGCACTATGGGAAGCTGAGATGGGCAGATCATCTACGGTGAGGTGTTCGAGACCATCCTGGCCAACATAGTGAAACTCTGTCTCTAATAAAAGTAAAAAATTAGCTGGGTGAGGCGGTGCATGCCTGAAATCTTAGCTACTCGGGAGGCTGAGGCAGGAGAACTGCTTAAGCCTGGAGGTGGAGGTTGCAGCGAGCCGAGATCATGCCACTGCACTCCAGTCTGGGCAACAAGAGTGAAACTCTGTCTCCCCCCCACAAAAAAAGACCTATAGTAACAACAGCTTGCATGTATTGAGCACCTACTATGTACTATGCCAAAGCATTTGCATACAACTATTGTTTATAACCGCAGGCCCAAGGTCACAGCTGGTGAGTGGCCCAGATGGAATTCAAGTCAGATCAGTGTGAGTCCCTTTGCCCATACCTCAGTTCTGGCTGCCACCTCCTGTTCATCAGTTTTTATGAATGACACAGTCTATAATCACCCAATTTTTTCAGAATTGGGAACTGCTTATAATCAAAAGGGGAGAAGTATGTATGAGAAGGGTTGGATGGGTGGAGTGAAGACGGCATCTGTGTTGACCACCTTAAGTGTGGGAACAACTAAGGGGTGAAGAGCAAGGCACTCATTCATTCATCCAAGAAACACTTACTGAGCACCTTCTATGTGCCAGGTTCTGGCCAACAGGTTAGGGTACAATAGAGAACAAAACAGTTCCCTGCCCTTGGGGAGTTCACATTCTAGAGTAAGGAGGAACACGGACAATAACCAAATAGATACAAAATCATGCCAGGAGGGAATACATGCTAAGAAAAACAAAGCTGGGTTGGAGTTTGACTATTTTAGATAGAGTAGTTGGGAAGAGATCGCTAGAGGAGGTGAAATTTGGACTGAGACCTAGGGAAAAGCTCCAAAGGAACATCCAAGGTGATAGTGTGGGAAGACAGAGATGCAACAGCAGAGAGACCAAGAAAAATCATTTGAGAGCAGTCCCTACAGAAAGCCAACAGGATTCAGTAGGAGAAGAAAATGTTTCAGGGTCCAGGAACAGCATGAAAGCCAGGAGGCATAAACGTCCTCGCTGAAGTCATTGATAAGATGCTGCTAAGCTAGGGCTGCAATCAGCCAGGGCACACCTGTGTCCAAGTCTGGCATGGTGGAATCTTCTGGGAATGTGACTTGGTCCATTAACAGGACACAGCTACTACCAAAGGCTCTGGGAGTCAGCCTCGGGGGTTCAGGAGTCCATTAGGTGAGAGCTGCTTTCAGCCTGGACTAGGGAAAGCCACTCCTGCAGCCTCTTAGGATGTGGCTGCTTGCTGCGTATCTGGGAGTTCTTACTTTCAAGAAGGTCTTCGCCCCACTCCCTACCCCCACCCTTGTAGGCCAGGGCTGACCTGGAAGCCTCCTTCACGCCGGCACACCCTCCTTCTGCCTTACACTCTCCCACGTAGGGTCTAGGAAGATGAAAACCAAACCCTGAGGCTGGTGCAGGGGAATTCTGGGGCTGGGGGCGGCTTTGACAGTGTGCTTCATCTTGCCCTAGCTCATCTGTTACCATCTTGCAACAGCACATACAGCTTCTGGCAGCCCAATATGGGTTAGAAGTGTTCTGGGGCTTGGCTGCCATTTCCCTGCCCTCCTCCCCTCACAACTGAGGTAGCTGAAAAAGGAGGGAATGTCCCTCTTGGCTTCTCCCATTCACATGTCTAGGGCAAAGAGGAAACTTACTCCTCCCAGAGGGAGATGCTGAAGGCTGGACTTCCCCAGGTCATGCTTACTGCTAAATATGAGAGAACCGAAAACTCCCGTGCTTGCCTCCTTCTTGAAATACACAGGCCCAGTGCTTCCCAACCACTCCAATTAGCCTTGAAATGCCAGCAAGTGGAGGGAAAGGGGTAAGGGAAGGGAGGCGGGTATCTCTGGTTCCCTCCTCTCAGCTCTTCTTCTTGCAGAAGACCTTCCCTCCAAGCCAATTCTCAATCAGATAAAAAAGAAAATAATATTAATATAAGCAACGTTTTATTGAGCACTTACTATATTCTGGGCATGATTCTAAATGTTTCATATGAACAATTTCACTAAATCCTCACAAAATTGTATCCCCACTGTACAGATGAGGAAACCAGAACAGGGAGAGGTGAACCAACCTACTCAATGTCACAAAGCTGGCGTAACTAGATGCTGGACTTCATTAATCTCAGTTTCAGACAAGGCTGTACATGAATAGCTACCACATTCTCCTGTGAGGTGCAAGGCCACCACACGGGATCCATGCTGTCCACCCACCCAGTCCATCAGTGAGGTTGGAGAGAGCAATAGAAAGCTTGTTGGAGCCTGGAAGAGAACCACTGAAGAGAGTTACTGGTGTGCTGTGAGTGCTGTTCCTTTCAGGTCAGGCCAAGAGTGAGGGGCATTCAGGAAACCTCTCAGAGAGTTTTATATGGGCTCTGCATTTGGGAGACGCAGAAAACCAGTGTTTGATTCACACTCGAATAATCTAGAGGGACGGTGATGTGTTCACAGGCAGCTTGGATAGCCTCGCAGGGTACTTGCAGATATCCACGCAAAATGTTTCTTGTGAACCTGGTGTGGACCAGGCCTGGGAGACAGCCTGCTTAGAAGGCTGAGGGGAGAGCCTGCCCAGCGCTTCGGGCTGAGAAAGGAGTTGAGTGCTCACACAGGGAGTCACACGCATCCAAGGAGCTGCGTACGCTTCCTCACGATTGTGCGGAGCAGAGCTCTCCTAAGAACTCTGAAAGTGCCCCTCCAGGGAGAAGGAGCCAGCTTTACATATATTCCAGGCCCAGGGAACTTGGGAGCAGCTCATGACACTGCTACTCAGGTGAGAACTTCCATGCTCTGCTCTCCTCTCCCTGCCTGCACTGCTTTTCTCTTTGCCCTTGCCCTATAATGATGTGTTCCAACCCAGGGACGCTTCGGTTAGCAATCTGGGAGAAGTGGGAGGCTTGCTGAGGGCGTTTCCCTCCCACTCCAGATCCACTCTACCCTTTCCTAGCCCCAAACCCTGCGAGGCCGACCTCTATGGACCTCACCAGCAGGCTCCCTGCCCTCCAAAGGGAGGCGCCGTGGGCTAACAAGCCAGGGGGTGAGGGGAGGGAAGTGTGCTCTCTGCCCCTCCCTGCCAGGTCATTGTGGGTTGCTATGTCCCTCTCCCAAAGATGGCAGGCCCCTCAGGTGGCCCATCCATAGAACTCCCTTCTCTTAGTTTTAGTAACTTCTCCTTCCCCTTGCACTTGCAGACTGTGGAATTCTCTGCTCTCCCAAACCATGCCCACACCTTTGTAAATGGCCCTTTTATGAACCGCCCCTCAATTGTCCAGTTTTTGTGAGCCATCTGCTTCCGGTCAGGACCCCTAATGACACTGAGGAAAGAGAAGCTAACTATGCCACCCACCCCACCCCATTTCCATCCATGGCAGGCAGAGCCAGGGGATAGGAGACACCTTACTCCTAAGTGAAGATTCAAGTTATGATTATTAAACTGAACATACGGAAACGAGACTGTTTCTGTCACCTAAAAGTGACCTGAAAAGTCATGACAATTGATCCAGATTTCACCAGGGGTGCAGAACTGCCTCAATCTAATAAACTTGCAGCAACAGTGGGGGCTGAAAGTATAGCTGCTTTCAAGAGTTGTGCTTGTTCCATTCTCCCAAGTGCCAGAGCTGGGATACTGGCCGGCGTCTGCCTCTGGGGCCCATGCTCTCATTACAGTTTCTTGCAAGACTAGTCAACATAGGAGTGAGAACCTCTTTTATTTCCAGTGTCCATTCCAAGATGGAGACCCAGACTTCTCCTCCAGCAGCCTGCATTCAGAACTCCGTCTGTCTCCTACGGGATTCTAACCTGAATCCATCATTCGGGACATTTTCTTTGGTTTCTCTAGGGAGAAAATTTGTCTATGTTCTTTGAACCACTGCACTTATATACAATATGATTTGTGATATAGCTGTTCCTCCTCTCTCACTGTTAATGCCCTCAGTTTTGCCTTTGATGTCAACCTAGATGGAGCCATCTCGTAGTGGCTTCTTGCTGTCCTTAGGATCTGGCCAAGATTTTGAATGATTTGAAAGCCTCTGAGTTTTCCAACTCCAGGCCTTTCTTTACGCATACTCTTCCCTCTGCCTCTATTTCTATGCTTCCTTCATCTCTTGTAGTTATCTTTTAAGTTAAACCCTATACACCTGCCTGTATTCCCCACTGCTTAGGAGGCTGAGGTGAGAGGACCGCTAGAGGCCCGGAGGTTGGGGCTGCAGTGAGCCATGACTGCACCATCGTACTCCAGCCTGGGCAACAAAGCAAGACCTTGTCACAAACAACAGCAATGACAACAACAGTAAAAGCCATCTGCTTCAAGAAGTCTCTTGTCCCGGGGAGGGTAAATCACCCCCTCCTCTGTGCTTCTGCTGGATGGGGGCCACATTTCTGTTGCTGTGTCACGCTGCATTGTAATGATCTGTTTACATGTGCGTTTCCCTCCCTGGGCCTTCACTAGGCGGTGAGCAGCTCAGCACAAGGTTCATCGGTGCGTAATGATGTTCTCATCTTCAGTGTACAGTACGACGCCTGACACGTGAGGGCTCAGTAAAGGATTTTTAGAATAAATGATGAATGACTCAATGAAAGAATGAATTCCTTTAGTTTTTGAATCCTATGGACGAAACAGCCAACATGCATTCAATACCCTACATGACCAGCACTGTGCTAGGCATGAAGAGAGGCCGCCTCAAGCATGAGGACACCATTTCTGCCTTCGAGAAATAAACGATCTGGCTGAGGAGGCAGAGGGAACTAGTAAGTCGTAGTTGCAGCGGTAGTAACAGCAGCTAGCAGTATGGAGTGCTTGCCACATGCCAGGCACAGTTCCAAGTGAGTTACCATGTGGTAACTGACTCGTTTTAATCCGCACAATCACCCTATGAGAAATGCATTTTTATTATCTTTAATTTACAGATGGGGAAACTGAAGCTTAAAGTTAGGAAGCGGCATGCCCAGTCCCAACCAGCATGGGACAGATTGCAAGCATTAGAGGAGTTAGGAGAGGAGGGCGTTGCTTGTGAGCTGGAGTCCTCTGGCACCGCTTTGAGGGGAGGCTGCACTTGAGCTGAACCACGGATCCCCTCACCCTCACTTTGCCTCCCTGACCCGTGTGCATCTGGAGCCCTGGGGAGACCACTCATGCTGGATGACTTTGAGAGGGTGCCAACGTCATCAGTGCTCCCTCCAGGCGCCTCCCCAGTTCCGGAGCCCGAGGGGGCAAGAGCCCATAGCAGCAGCTGATTAATTTCCACTGACAAGAGGTTGCGTCTTCAGCAAGCATGGTATTAAATAGCTCCTTTTGATCATAATTAAGTTTCTCTCAGGCTGATGCTATAAATAGCCATGCCCTATTGATTGGAGGGTCTGGGCTGTGAGCTCAGCACCCTCTGGGAGCTTTTCCAAGCCAGGCCTGGGCTCTCGAGTCCCACTTTTCTTTTCCTGATGTGCGGCATTCCTAATTTCAAGGGCAGGTGCATCTGAACTCCAGACTTGGGTTCAGCTCATTTTCCCAGCCCTCCCCTACTTCCACAGCCCATTCCAGGGTTGGCTCAAGAAGGTACTCGGCTTCCCCAGGGAAAACCAGGCACAGGCCTCAGGAAGCTGGAACCCCATCTCTCCTCCTGGGCTGCCTTGGGACCTGAGTCTTCCCCTCTGTCTGTAAATGAGGACAGTAGCCCTACCCTTTCCTACAGCACCTGGACACCTTATTATACCAGTAGGGAAACTGAGGCCAGGACAAGTAAAGATCTTGTTTAAAGGTCTCTGGAGAAGAAACTAACTCATAGCTAGGGTTGTCCCTGCCTCTTTCTCTTCCTTAACAAAGTGAAACAAATCTTGTTTTGTTGTACTCAGTGCTACGTTTAAGATAAGATGAGAAGAAGGGCCTGGGGCCTGCAAAACCCAGGGTCACAATAAGAGGAGGAAAACATCTCGAACAAAACATTTTAATTATGATCCCTCTGCCCAACACATTTGTATACTGGTGGAAAAGCACCAGGTAGAACTCTCTGTCTCCCCACTAGAGTCATTTTTCAGAAAGCCACATGATCCTTTCTCCAGGAGTGCTCCCCAATTCCCACTAAGGAGGCCCCAACAACCACTAAGCTGCTCAGTCTAGTCTGTGATTTCTTGGTGCCTGGCTCTGTTTTATCTGGCCCCACCCTAGGGACGTGATAGGCTGGGAACAAGGCAGTGTGGCAGAGAGGAAGGGTCTGCCCTTAAGTTGTCAGGCTTCGTATGATCCTACCTCTGCTACCAACTAGGGATGGTCCTGAGGATGCAGCTGAACTTCTATGCCTTAGTTGTCCTCATCTATCAAATGGGTAAGTGAAACAAAATGCCCTTTAAGGTTCTTTTCTGTTCCAAGTTCTATAATGGTATGATTTTAAGTTAAAAAAAAAAAAAGAGGTATGTACACATATACACCAGGAAGAGAGCATGGAAGGGCCTAGGCTACATTTTCATCTTAAAGCAAGACATCACTTGGGCCCAAAAGGAGGGTATCTGCAGAGGGCTGGACCTGGTGTCAGCCTCCTGCCCTCCACTCTTTATGGCAAACCGTGCCTGTGGGCCAGATCTGCCCATCTCCTGTTTTTAGAAATCAAATTGGAACGCAGCCATGCTCCTTCATTTACCTATTGTCTATGACTGCTTTTGTGCTACAGCAGCAGGGTTGAATAGCTGAGAATATATGACCCACAAAACCCCAAATATCTACTCTGTGCCTCTTCACAAAATAAGTTTGTGAAACTCTACCAGGGCATGTCAATGGAGTAAAAAGAGGGGGGAAGGACTCTGCAGTTGAGCTGAAACTTGGGGAGATCCTGGGCAGAGCTGATTGCCTATTCTTCACTGCCCTGCAAGTCAGGGTGTATTAAGGATCACTAGTACTTTTCCAGGAGATATGGATAAAGATCCTGAGCCCTAGGGACCCTGCCCAGTGGCCTGGCAGCCTGGAGACAGGCTGTCCCCACACCACCTGGCATATACACACACCATGGGGTGGGGTAGGACAGAGGGGTATTTTATTTTCATCCTGAATGTGTGAGAGTAAGGAGCCTAATCCAACTTCTGTAAAGTGCAGCCAAACTGACCAGGCTGTTCTCATCCCTGCTGGTGCTCCATGGCTAATCTGTTCCAGAAAAGTTCCCCAAACCCCTGCAGGGCCCTGAACTGAAGCCAAGGTAGGAGAGAGCCTCAGGTCCATTTGCAGTGCTCAGAAGCAGAGCTATTCCCTGGGAAGAGTAGGAAAAGTTGGTCACTGACAAACAAAGCAGAATGGAGGCCCTGTGAGCTTCACTTAGTTCTCTGACATATGACCAGAGCAGAGGCACTGCCAGCGAACTAGGGGGCAGGAAGCAGCTAGAAACAGGAAAATTAAGTAGAATCAAAATTGTTGGAATAAAACACATCGCTATTTAACCTCCACTCTTCATGCTCCCCATAGCTTCCCAAAGCCCTCCAGATTTGTGCTGTTCAGCCTTGGATTTCTGGGGAGGCTTTGGTTGCTCCCCTTTATTCTACCCCTCTGGAGCTGGCAGGCCCTCTCTGTCTGGTGTCTGTCCTGGCAGACAGCACTGCACTATAGTCCTTTGATCTCCACCTCACAGTGTCCAGCATCCAGCTGCAGGAAGGTGGAGATTTTCATTGTCTTCTCTTCCTCAGCATGAAGCCCAATCTGGTTTTTCAGGGTGGTGGTGGAGGGGAGCAAAATCTCTCGATTAGTTTTTACACAGAGGCTGCCGGAGGCCATATGCCATGTTCTCCAGCTTTGCCATTATGCATCTTGCTTGTAATTGCTTTAGAATGACACTCATCATGTTCTATTTTATCACCCAATGACAGTTCCATACAGGAGAAGGGAAACACACTCTCGCACACACACTCACAGAGTCAGCCAGACTGCATAACAGTTAGGCAGAGTAATTGTTCTGAAATTCCAAGAGCTGGACTCTGTCCACTTGCTTAAATAGAGAATGTGTTACATGCACAGTTACCGCTTCTGGGTATCAAAGGGAAGCAGTCGGTGGTGGACTGCCTGGCCTGTGCTTCCAGAAGCATGTTCCCATGTTCACCCGCTCCCTCTAACCCCCAACAAAACCCTCAGCCTTCTTTGCTGTAATTACTCAAGGATGATTTGTTTCCAGGATGAAAAGACAATTATAAACAGAGAAGTAAACAGAGGCTATTCCCCAGTATTTAAACATTCCACCTCAAGCACTCTGAACCAAGCAGTCTTCCCTTCCAGCCCCTTTGGATCTTCTGTTACTTCCCTTGCCCCAGAAGGCTCGCCCCATCCACCACTTCCTACCCTCATCAGGGAGGGTCTCTCTTCTTCCTAAAGGTCACCAGCGTTGGAAGCTTCCAGGGGCTCCTGTGAACTAAACTGTAGACACTTTAACTCGGCTCTTGAAGGCTTTCTGGGGCCAGCAAGGGCAGTAAGGTCTATATTCTCTTCCTGCCCCCTGCTGGAATGGCAGTAAACCCAAGACACCAGCAGCTGTGAGCAATGACCAGAAGCAATTTCTGTGTCCCTGCTAGGTGCCCTGTGACACACTGTAGGTACATGGTAGAACTCCAGTAGCGAGCCTCTTCCTCAGAAGCTGGAGGTGCAAAAAAATAGGTCAATAAATGATCTCACAGCCTGATATGGTTTAGCCGTGTCCCCACCCAAATCTCATCTTGAATTGTAGTTCCCGTAATCCCCATGTGTTGTGAGAGGGACCTGGTGGGAGGTAATTGAATCATGGGGGTGGTTTCCCCCATGCTATTCTCATGATAGTGAGTAAGTTCTCACAAGATAGTGATGGTTATACAAGGGGCTTCCCCCTTTGCTCAGCACTCATTCTTCTCTATCCTGCTGCCAGGTGAACAAAAACAAAAACAAAAACATGTTTGCTTCTCCTTCCGCCATGACAGTAAGTTTCCTGAGGCCTCCCCAGACATTCAGAACCGTGAGTCAGTGAAACGTCTTTCCTTTATAAATTACCCTGTCTCGGTATGTCTTTATTAGCAGCACGAGAATGAACTAATACACAGCCCTAGCAACTTCTCCCTTTCCAACCTGGGACCAAAGCCCTCCAAACCCAATGTTGGGATCTGTCTCCTCTACCCAAGCCGACTTCACAGCACACCCCACATAAATGCTTCAGGGGCCTGACCAGCTATCTAGAGCTTGGAATCCGTGACCCCAGTAAGTATCAAAAAGCCAAAGATTCTTTCTTTTGAAGGATGCTGATCCTCAGCATGCTTGATACAGCCCAATTTAGCACACCCTCCAAACAGGGAAGCAGGGCACAAATGGGGCGGGGGAACTATATGGGCTAAAGACCAGCCAGGGCTGGTACCCCTTCCTCCCTTCCCCACAGTAGTGGTCAGTCAGGCACAGTTTCCAAGAGCACAAGAGGACCTCTCCAGCTCCCTCCCCTAGCCCAGAAAGTGGCCAGGTATGAAAAAACTGGAAGATCCTGGGGAAAACTTGGGCCAGAGGTGGGGTAGGGGGAGACATCCCATGTTAACCACACAGGCTGAGACAGGGAGGGAGGCTTGACTGAAGCGTAAACAGTGTAAACCCTCAGCTGGGGTGGGGGAAACGCTTTCTCTCCAAAGCCTTCTATATTAGGATAGGAATGAAATTAAGTCCTCAGGGATGAGGGGAGAGAACAGAACAAGCTGTTTCCAGAGTGCTTCCCACCGGCCCTCTTGGTTTTAGTTTTTCAGGAGGAGACTGGGGGGAGCCTGGGGCCATGGCAGTGGGGGAGGTGAGTGAGTGACTGGGGAACCCCATCCAAATGCCAGCTTTCCACTCTAGGGAAGACTCCTCTGGGTGGTGCCTTGCCTTCCCCCATGTCCCTGCCAGAGCCATGAGGGGTGGGGGCCAAGATAGGGGTAGCCTCGGCTTTGGCTCTTGTCCCCGAGGAGAGAGGTACAGCACAGGGTGAAGCTTTCTCTGTCCAGGGACCTGGGCTACAGCCCAGCCTAATTTGCTCCTCCCTGGCTCAGCAGTCAGGGGCCGGTGGCCAGGATTCTGGTTGGCCACAGAGGGGCCTGTCCACCTGCACTCATCACATATGCAGTGTGCATCTTCAGCTGTTCCTCAGAAAGCCCATACTGGTGCCAGCGAGGCCATTGTGCTCTGAGCAGCTCTGTCACCCCCATCAGACCCAGTTGGCATGATGTTTCCTGGTCTTTGTTGAATATGTCCAATTTCCTGACCAACTCATCCCTGATAAATAATTGTTTCCTCGTTCCCTCCGGGCAGTTCCAAGCTAGGGAAGGGTGGAGGCTGGTGTGATGGGGACGGTCTTTCTTTTGTTTCTTTGGCATCTGAAAGCCAGGGTTGACCTCTACTTAGCGCAGGGGAGCATAGGCTCCTCTGCCAAGCCCCATCTCTTACTTGGCAGCTGCCAGCTTCTACCAGGCTCCCTCCCTCCTTGCCTGCCTTCCCACCTACTGTGTGAATACCTTCTCTTCCCCTCCCCTGTGCTGAAGGTGTACATTGTGGGATGAGAGCAAGATGGGGATCCTGCAGGACACTGACCTAGGGAACTGGGTATTTTAAGGGAGGCCAGAGGGGGGCATTTGAAGGTTTCATGGCATGAAGGGAAGAGCATCCACCAGGAAATAAAGTCATCTGGGTTCCACTGTGACCACAGTTGCTGCCTGGCTAATACTGGGACTGTCGCCTCAATTTTCTCATGCCTAAGACAAGGGAGCTCAACGACATCCCTCTACCCCTAAGTGAGCGAGGCCCACAGAGCCAAGCCTCAGGCAGCTACAGTCCCACTTCTGTTCTCCCTGCAGCTTCTGCCCTGAGTTTCCCTGGCCCGAGTTGCTGGCACACCATCTGGTATTCCTGGGTGAGCCAAGAGTTATTTACCAGTGACAGCTCTGTTCATCTGGCCATTGCCGCCCAAGTGTGAGGGCAGGAGAGCTCATCCAAGCCCCAGTGATGGCTAAGACTGGGCACACACATGTGCCACGCCCTGGCCTAGGCACTTTACAAATGTCATTATTTTTAATCATCACGGCCATCCTCCTTTGCCAGAAAAAGAAAGTGAGGTTCACAGGTGGGTTTCTGTTTGGTCACATTGTAAGAAAGTGGCGGAGCTATAGATGGAACCCAGGTCTGCCTGCCTTTGGAACATATGCTCTTATTAACCCACACTCTCCAGCAGGGGTCTTCTCTGAGAGGGTCTGGCCTACCCAGGCAGCACAAGGTGCTGCTGAGGCTGCAATCACGATCTTAGGAATGAACACGTCCGTGGCTTCTTCCCCTTTGGCCTGGGGGAGCTGCAGAAGGCCTAGGGATAGAAGGAAGTTAGCGCACCAGAGAAGAAATGCATTCTGTGTCCATTCACTGCCTTCTCCGACCCCAACCAAAACAGTGACGTCATGCCATTACATCCCACTCTTAGGGACTTAGAGCCTCTGTCTTTGCATTGGCTTCAGTACCTGGGTAGAAGCAACTTGGACTTTTGATCAGGCTAAAGCCTACATGGACGCCCTGCCTGTCCAGACCTGCTTCGTATTTCCCACTGTGACATTCAGTCCACATGGCTCATGGTCAGGACCCTGAGGTGGGTTGTGAAAACGGTCACCCACTCTTCTCATCCCTTTGCGTTAATACCACTGTGCAATGTGATGTTGCTGCTCCTCCTCCTATCAAAAGGTAGAATCATTTTATCTGCCCTTTCCATCTGGGTTTGGCCAGGCAACTTCCTTTGGCCATTGGGACGGTAACAACTGTGAGGCAAGCAGAGGGTTGAACAGAGCTTGCGTACGAGGGCTGGGCCTGCCGTGCAGCTCTTGGGAACCCTGTGACCGCCACCATTTGAAGGATCTGGGATGGTCCGCCGGATAAAGTGAGACGACAGTCATGTCACCTCTCCTTGTTGCCCCAGGTGATCTTGAGCTGGCCACCAGATATGTGAATGAGGCCATCCTTGACCACCTGTCCCCAGCCGAGTCTCCAATGACCAGGGAGATCAGCTGTGCCAGACCAAGGGAACTGCCCAGAACACTCAAACCCACAAAATCATGAGATAGAACAAATGTTTATGAGTTAAGCCACTGGAGTTTTTGGGGTGGTTTGTTATACAGTGAAAGCCATTGGACTCAGAGCCCCACAAAGGAATTGAAGAAGAAGCCAGAAAATAGGTCCCAAGGAGAATATTGTGAACCTGAGAGAGGCAGTCGAAGCAGTGGTTGAGGGGATCCTAGGGCCAGAATGTCTCAGTGTGAAACCCTCCTCTGTCATTGAGTACTTGTGTGATCTTTGACAAGTTACTTAATCTCTCTTTTCCTCAGTTTTCTCACCTGTAAAGTGGGGATGATAGTAACGGCTACTTGATAGAGCTGCTGTGAAACAGAGTTAATAAACACAGAGCACTGAGGACATGACCCGGCCCACTGGATGGGGATTTTCCTGTCACTTTTACGCTAACAGACAGTCCTGACAAGGTCCCAATTGTCAAAGAGCTCTTACATGGAGGAATGGGGCTGATGAGCAGATCTCTAGTGAGGGCTGACGTGAGGCAGTGAACTGAGCCCACCGTCACGAAGGGCAGAGGTCAGACCTCAGGAGAGACTTCCTGACAGCAGGCATTGCTAGACACAAAGAAGGTAACAGAGGACCTTCCAGCTACATGGCCTTCTGGGGACAGAGACACCTAGGTGGGCTGCACTGCCTCTCCATCGCCGCACCAACGTGCACACAGTAACTCCTCTTTTCAAAGTCTTTCTACCTAAGCAAATCCTCAGTTCTCTCAGAATCACCTTATGGCCTTCCTTTAGGCACCATCTCAGGATTCAGAGGGAATTCGTCCTCCACAAGAAAGGAGAAGTCATCCTTTACCCCAATCCTTAATCCCACCCACCAGTCAGGGTCTCTGAATTGCCTTCTGATTGTAATTCTATTGTGATTCAGCAGAAGGAGGGAAACAGGCACTTGTATGCCAATACGGCTGCCCAGGCTCCCAGCCAGGGCCAGGCAGGAGGGGAAAGGGGCCAACAGTCTTCCTGGGCTACAATGCTGGGCTCTGGGACTTGACTGTTTTCCCTGGTTTGACACACTGCTCTGGTCAAAGCAGATTTTTCACTGAGGATGGCCCAGCTGGGACCCTGAGAGCAGTAGGTGGGGAGAGTGACTCCTGGGCAGGCTAAAGCCTGGGATGCTAAAGTACAGTCTCCCAGCCTGTGGGCTGCAGTACACAGGTGGGCAAGAAGGGGTTGCAGGCATGCAGACAGATACAGACCCCCGCCCCCCACTCACCCGTAGCTCCTGAGACAGCTGGTGGGGTGGGGGCAGCAGAGACCTGGTCAGTAACCTCTTGCTTCAAGCAGCCTGGCCAGCTCCAGAAGAGCAAGGTCAAAGACACAGCCAGGTGACCACAATGGGAAGCATAGCTCTAAGGGAAAACACCAGCAACCCTGGAGCAGGAAAGGCAGCACTAACTCAGAGGGGCTCCTCTCGGAGCAGAATCGAAGTTTATATTTTTGAAATTCCAGGTGTTACCGGGAGGTAGACACAAGAATAGAATGAAGAAAGAACTTACTCCCTTGCAAAGTCGGGAAATGGAGTGGGTATTGTCCTACCCACCAGGGAAGGACTAAATAGTGATGAGAGAGGGATCCCGTGAGCTAGGGCACTGGGAGGACTGCTTCCCTCACCTTTCTCCCCATCTCCCGATGTGCACAATCTTTAACTCTGCCAAGGAGCCTGTCATCCAGTTCATCTGGTTCATTTCTGTGCATGGTAACCACACCTGGCAAGCTGTTCCTCATCCTGGGGGGCCTGAACACATGGTCAGCATGCCAGGAATGTTTGTTGAATGGATAAAGGAAATGGACAACAGCAGATTCCAAACAGTGTCTGTAGTCAAAAGCTTTGCTGCATGCCCCCGCCCTGCCCCCAAACACTCTTATTTTTTTTAGAAGCAGGACTGCAAGTTCAAGAACTGTGGAATCTCTCTGGCTCAAGAAAGATCCCCCAGCAATTCTCTCTGGATTCTCCAGGCACAGAGTTGCTTTCTGAGAAAAAGGAGCATGGAGGTTGGGTCAGAGGCTCATCTAAGGACCAGAAGATCCAGCTCTGGATCAGAATGCTGCTTCTGGTGTGAGAGGAGGGTTACCTCTGAAGAGGTAATCGTCCAAGAATGGAGGGACATTGGATGGCAGGAAGAGGGCAGAAACCTAAAGTTCCCAATTGTCAACAATGGCCCAGGTTACCCTGAGAACTCCCTCCTCCCTCCCCGACCCTTTATGGCCAGGAGGACCATACACACACACACACACACACACACACACACACACACACACACACACA
>NW_022437009.1:8084502-8138124 GCF_009761245.1 Sapajus apella | reverse complement strand
CACACACACACACACACACACACACACACACACACACACACACACACCTGGAGCATGGTTCCAGGTTCTGAGTCTCTCTCTCAACTTTCACTTTTTGCCCAGACTACTTGCCCTTTCCAGCTCTCCAAACCAGCCTTCTCATGTGATTTACACCCTCCTGTAAGTTTTGGCTCTTCTGTGATTTCTCTGAGTGGAACAGATTGATGACCCCTATCTGAATAGAAAATGTCCCAAAAAATTACATACTCCATTCCAAATCTGGGCACTTCCTCCCTCACTGCATTCCATAAAACGTACAAACCTTGCACCTGACTCCTGCTTGGTTTGAAGTTTTATCCTTCAGTATGCTTGATCCACACATGTGTGGGTGCCTTTCCCTGCCTGAAGTGAGCCAGCAGGACCATGACGAGGCGGCAATGGACCAGTGCACGTCCACCGAGCCCCTCTGTGTGTCAGACACTCTGCTGGGAGCTGGTTTCCAGGATAATTGCCCAGATTATTCAGGACTTGTTTAGGAGGCTTTCAGGTGGTGGTGACTGGGACCTCCCTGTAAGACTCACTCACATGGCCCACCCCACCAAGCTCCTTTTCCTTGGCACCACCCTGCTGCTGGCTCCCCAGTCCTTATCCCCACTGTACACTGGAAGGAAAGCGCAGAAGATGCTCAAACCCTGGAGAGAGCCCACACACTTACCCTCTCCCCAGCCCTCTGTGATCATTTAATGGTTGGTTTCGTTCAAAACTCAAGGTAATGTAAGCCGTGCTGCCCACACGGATGCTAACAGCAATATATAGATTCCCCTGCATTCTTGCAGGGAGCTCATGTAATAAAATAATGGGGGTGGAGAAGGAAATGGCCATTTACAGACCAACAGGATAATAGAGGAAGAAAAATAAGATGGTGATGGGTGTCGGAATGCAGGAAACCACCCCTAGTGGAGGTATCAGTGGGGCTGGGGAGGTAGGAGATAGCGGAAGGATGAGAGCTCCACTTACCCATTCATGCTGCAGAGGTCCTTGGCTGTTTATCCCAGAGGGCCTGGTGAGGTTCCTGAATGGTTGCTTACCTGGCAAGCCTCCACTCACCAATGGACTTCACTCTTCCAGGGCTGGCCCTGGGTCACCCTAAGTCTGTGCCAGGATAGATATATCCCAGGTCCTCTTCACACAGAGTCCCCTAATGACTTCTCTGATCTGCGTTATACCTGCCTTCCAGAACTGTTTCGTAACAGAACCATCCAGGTTCTCAAAGTTCTTGTCTTTCTGAGGTATACAGAAAGCAGATTTGAGTTAATTCAAAGAGGAGATTTATGATCACTGACTCTACCAATGGAACAAACTGTATCAAAAAGGCTAAATTCACTGGGCGCGGTGGCTCATGCCTGTAATCCCAGCACTTTAGGAGGCCAAGGTGGGTGGATCACCTGAGATCAAGAGTTGAAGACCAACCTGGCCAACATGGTGAAACCCAGTCTCTACTGCAAATACAAAAAAAAAAAAAATAGCCATGGTAGTGCATGTCTGTAGTCCCAGCTACTTGGGAGGCTGAGGCAGGAGAATCACTTGAGCCCAGGAGACAGAGGTTGCAGTGAGACTGTGCCATCGCACTCCAGCCTGGATGACAAGACCAAGACTCCGCCTCAAAAAGGAAAAAAAAAAAAAAAAAAAAAAAAAAAAATCCCTGGAAATACTCAGGCAGACCTGTTGCCCTCTGCTGGGGAGGGTGCGGAAGAGAGTCCAATTCCAAAGGGAATAGCAAACTAGATTCTTTCTAAATCTAGGATTTGTGGGGCTCAAATGTCCATCTGAGCTCATCCTTTAAAAAGCCTCTTGGTTCCAGGGTTAATGTCTAATGGCTTTCCCTCTCCTGACCCAATGGGAAGCGCCCAGGGAGCTGAATTCACGGTTTCCTGCTCTCTCCAAACACGGCACCTCAGCCCTGTGTGGGCAAGGCTGTTGACCTTGATCTGCGTCCTGCCAGCTCACCAAGCACCCTGTTCACGCATCCCGGGGCAGTCTGCAGGCAGGGCCTCCCAGGCCTCTCTGCAGACTTGCATTTCTGATGGCTGCTTTGGTCAAGGACTCCTTAACTTCTACTTCTTTGGAGAAGAAGAATTGGAAATAGGTAAGTCCCCAGTGCCCTATCATCTTAGGGGCTGGTTCCCCAGGGTAAGGATTGTCCAGGCACTGGGCTAATGACAAGTTTACTTTGGAAAAGTGAGACTCAAGGCTTGTGCAATTGGCCAGTAGGTGAGAACTCATTCAATCCAACCCCCTCAACATTCAGAAGACGATACTGAGGACTAGAGAGATGAAGTGACCTGCCCTAGGTCACACAGCTTGTCCAAGCTGGCCCCATACCCACATCTTCTGACTCCCAATCCAGTGGTCTTGCCAGGGTCCTGCAGAGCCCCACTGTGGCAGAAGGATTCAGGCAACCTATGTGAGCCAGCTCAGGCATAAAGCACCTAACTCAGAGCAGGGACACAGCAGTCTCTGCTCCCTAGATGAGAAGCTGACCTTACATGGAAATATTCAGAAAGACACACACAATGCATGGGGGTGAGGAGGAGGGAGGTGGGCATAATGCTTCATAATCTCTCTGTAAGCCCTGCCCAAACTCTGAGCATGCCAGCTGGGCTGCAGAATTTTTTTTTATTAATCCACACAACACACTTTTGCTTGCTTGAGACAAGCTTCTGCTGGAGTGAGGAAAGACAGGAGAGAAGGGGGATTTGGCTCGGAAGGCAGGGGCACAAGTCCTCAGTACAAAAATCTCAGGAACTCTAAGCAGTTTCTGCAGGCGGAAGAGAAATGGGCTGCGGACGAAGGGAAAAAAGAAAAAAAATGTAGGGTCACGTAAGCTGTATTGATCTTCTTCATCTTTCCTGTGCAAAAATGGCACAAAAAAGAATGAGGTCCACAGCTACAACGTCAGAAGAGCCAGCCGAGGAGAAAGTGAGGATGACAACCTATGAAGAAAGATCCATACCTGGTGACTGGGGTTCCTCAGGAAGGCTGTGAGGCAAGGCCTGTCCTGTCACACCAGGGGTGACATCTCCAGGAGGACGTCACCCTCACCTCTACCCCCACCCCACCTACTTCCTGGAACCAGAAATGGCTGCAAGTCAATGCCAGGGCCTACTGCTGAGAGGCATGGTGGACGGGGGAACCTGTGCTCTGTTACGGGCTTCTGACAGGCTCCCTGCTGGCCCCCAGAAATGTGGGGACTGGCTTCCAGCTCTCTGTCGGCTGGGCTGTGATATCTCTAGTGGGCCAGGAGGGGACCAGCTGAAAGGCTGAGTGATGCCCAAAGCCACTGTGGGGTGGGTAGGGACGTCGTCACCAACTCCCAGACCAGGACACCAGCAACAAGGCTCCCCAGAACCAGAATCTCTCAAGATCAGGAGACGGCATGGGATTTTAAAAGTTATTATAAAAGATATTTGCATAATATGCATATTTACAATTTTCCCTCTCGGGTTTTTTCTTTTTTTTTTTTTTTGGAGGGGCACAAACACGAGGCTTATAATATGTGAAAGTTTCCCGTCTCCTTATTGTCTTCCTTCCCTTTCGCCAGTATGTACTTCCTCTGCTGGTGGACCACTGCCTGCTGCAGGTATCCATGTTCCTGTTGGCCACACGAGCCTCAATGCCCACCCTCGTGTGCCTGCTGACCTCGTCTCCCTTGACTCTGAACTTCCCTTTGTCCATTCTTTGTCCATTCTGTACCCACCCTTCACCCTCAGAACCTTTATCAACAGATCCCAAGAGTGTTTGGTCCTGGTGTGGTAGGACATTGGGGATGCAGGCATTTTCCTCTCCTATGCTCAAGCCGGAGTCTGGGAAAGGAGATTTCTCTACCTCCCAGGGAATGCACTTCAGGTTCCCAGGTGCCTCCAGTGGAAATCCGGGTGGAATATGATAGGCAAGAGCAGACACTGGTCAGCCCAGTGCCAGTCTGAATCCCAGATTCTGCACTGATCAGTGGTAGGCTCTGAGCAGGTTTCCTTAGCTACAAAACACGGATAATAGTAATATCACTCTCATATGGCTATTGGGAGAAATAAATACGTAAAAATAATAACATTACATGGGCTCAATAGTATTAGCTGTTATTATTGCTGTCGTTGTTTTTGTTAGGGATAATGACAGTCATCTCCCATGTCAGGGTGAACCTATTTCTATTCAATCAGTCTTCAGTGGAGTGGCAGACAGCTGTTTCTCGACCTTCCGGATAACAACCCTAAAGAGACTCAAACACAGCTATTAAATCGTCATTTCTGTCGAGGGGCAGCCTCTCTCCATCTCAAAACCAACTGTGGATGGCACTTTCCTGGGGGGAGGCTGGATAGCTGCCCCTGTGCACACTCCTGCTGTGACCCCTCAGCTTACTCCATGTGCAAGCTAATGGCCTTCACTCTCTCTCCTCTTACTAGCTTTCTCTCTTTTTTTCATAGCTTTTATTTCAACCTTTCTTTGTCTCTTTTTTTGTTGGAGATGGAGTTTTGCTCTTGTTGCCCAGGCTGGAGTGCAATGGCTCAATCTTGGCTCACTGCAACCTCCACCTGCCCGGTTCAAGCGATTCTCTTGCCTCAACCTCCCATATAGCTGGGATTACAGGTGCCTGCCACCACTCCCAGCTAATTTTTTTGTATTTGTAGTAGAGACGGGGTTTCGCCATGTCAGCCAGGCTGGTCTCGAACTTCTGACCTTAGGAGATCCACCCACTTCGGCCTCCCAATCTTTCTCATTTTAAACATTCATTTGTTGATCACGTGCTGCTCTTACTAGAATGTCAGCTCCAGAGAAGCTGTTCTGCTCACAAATATATCTTCATTCTCCAGCATGATGCCTGTTGCGTGGTAGACACACAACATTTGTTGAATAAACAATCAAATGAATTAATGTATTTAATTTTTCCACCAAAATGATCTTTTAAGGGCCAGATGAAAGAAGCCTTCCCTGATCCTTGCCTGCTCCATCTTCTTCTCACACTTTCCTGTCCTTGACTCATGCCTGTTACGTTGTTGAGCCCAGAAATGTCTATCTCTGTGAACAAAGGCATTTCTGTTACTGGACTAAATCTCCTAACGAAGCCAGTGGACTCTCATGAAGTCAAAGGACCTCAGCTTGAACCCAGTAATGCTACTATCATGTGAGATCTTGAGCACAATGTTTCAATCTTCTCATATGTAGAATGGGGACCTAACATCCACCTCAAGGGATTTAGTCCCCACCCCTTTTTCTCTTTGCAGCCCCTCATATCAACTAGGACTGGGTCATCTTCATAGTGACAGCTCCATGAATGTTTGCTGAATTAGTGAACCATCATTTTCCCTAGTTTCTTATCCAGGGCCCAAGACAGAAGGGGCAGGTCACAGGATGCTCCCAGTGATAGCAGCGGATGCATCTGATATTTTTCTCCAAGGGAAAGGAAGGAGTAAATGAGAGAAGTGGTGTCTGAAGTGTCTGGAAATTCTGCCAAGAGGTTGGCACTGCAAGAACCAGGACAGTGTCACCCACGAAGGCTGTACCACTCTGAAGCAGCATCGTCTTTGGCCAAGCAGAAATAGTCCTTGGTCTGTGGCCATTTAGACCCCATCTTCCATCCACATGCCAATGTACGAGTCCTTTTATAATTATTATTATTTTAGCAAAGCTCATAAATTCTGCTTTCCTGGATGAGTACTGTTTATTTAATAATCATTGTAGGAGGCAAAAAAAAAATTACTTTGTTTTACTCAGAACCCAATCTGACCTTTTAGCTTCGGCAAAAACACAGTATGAAAGGGAACCTCTACGTGTGAAGACAAGAGACTGAATAGAAGCATCAGCAAAGCTGTTCACAAACAGCACCAAAGTTCCTCCTGGGGGCAGGTGCCAGAGAAGTAGGGCATGAGGCAGGAATTCTCCCTATGCCCTCTTCTCTTCCCTCCCTTCATCTTTCCCTTGCCAATCTCATCTATTTTTTCTGCTTCAGCTTATGATTTTGGAAATGGCCTGTTTATCCTCTTTCTCTCTGCTAAGCTTCAGACCCATATTTCCACCTGTCTGCCAGCCACCTCAAGGACACCCAGGGTTAACTGCACACACCACAGGTCCAAAGCCAAGCTTGTTGGCTCTGTCTTCCCTCTTGACCTCCTGACAACCTGTTCCTTCTCTAAGGAACTCCAACCTCCCTACCTCTACTCATGCCAACTCCATACCTCTACTCATTTAGTCTTATAATTCCAGAGTTCCTTTTGGCTTCTTCTCCTGGGTATTATTCCATTCTAGTCCTTTCTCTTCTGTTCCATTGCAACTGTCCTAAGTCAAGCCTTCCTTACCTCTTACCTGGCTTAATCTTCTGATTAAGCTGACTGTCCTGTGTCCAAGGTCTCCCTTCCACATTTGCCCAGAAGACAGCTGCCAAATAAATCTTCCTAATCAATGCACCCTGGACTACCTTTAGAGGCTCCCTAAAGCCTATCAAATGAATTCCTTAGCCTATCATTTTAGGCTCTCTGCATCTCTATTAAATCTTTTGTTCCTGCTTATGTCTAGCTATTTTCCCATTTGTGCATCTTAAACACTAGCAAGCTGGCATATTAGTTAAGTTTCCCAAACACCACACCCTTTTGCAATGTACTAGGATTTCCCATTTCCGCATATCAAAATCCTACTCACCATTGTTGGTCTAGCTAAAACCTCTTTTCCATGAAGCCAATCATTCTCATCAGCAGGTGTTTACTAAGTATTAATTCTGTTCTCCTGACCTTTTCAGCACATGCCCCATTCTCTCTAGTACATGCTCATGGACATACTCCAATTCCCCGTTATATTGACAACTTCGTAGGGACAAGATTTATTTCTATATCCCCCAAAATGCCTACTAATATGCCTTGCAAATTCAACTGGATGTTGAATAATGTTTGTTGAACTGAATCAAGATTTGTGCTGTGCATGGTTTTGATATCACATAGTTTAATTCTCTTAGTTTTCTTTTCTGCTTAAGTATGTGTGTCCAGAAATGAGTAAAATAAACTAATGATGCTTCTCAGCAGCTATAACCTGTAATTATGGTTAACTCTCAGTTATCCATGCCACTGGAAAAATAGCAGTGGAAAGACTCCCACATCAGAAGCATAAAAACATTATTTCCGTCAGTATTTGACATGCATTGTTTAGTTTTTAAGCAGCTGATTTGCCTTTTTAATTGTTTAGCTGATCAGTAAATATTTGCATTTACAGTTTTTCAATAACTGTCTGGGCAGTAGGGGTGGAAGGGGAGATGGAGGATTAGGCCAGTGGGAGAAATCCAGTTCAGCGTGAAGCATTTGCTTTGTACAACCTCAAAGGCAAGGTTCTGGACAATCAGAACATCACAGGCACTTGGAGTACGTCAGCAGGGCCCCATGGTCTGGCCATTTCTTTCAGATGACTGCGAAGAGCAGAGACTTCCCAGTCTCCTAAACAGCTCACTCTGGTGTCCAGAATTTGTTTTCCTATAAAGAAGACAACAAAGTTCCACTGGGACTGATAAGGTTTTGGGATGGAGGGAGGGCTATGCTTCCAGTCCTGTTGGGATTGGAAGGGGCTGGCTGTGCCACTGGAAACCACTGGGTGCAAATCGAAGAAAATTCTGTTTGCAATTTTGCAATGATAGCTAGATAATGTAGGGGGGAAGTTCCCCTTTTCCACTTCTGAAGCAAACAAATATCACATGTGGTAGGTTCGGCAGCTGCATTAGTTGGGGAAAATTGATGCACATTTCATGTGTCAGGGAGCTGAATCCCAGAGAATAGAGCCAGCCTCCCAGAAAATGGTTTCTTTATATAGTTCCATCCATTTATTGTTTGATTGGACTTTCTGTATATTAAATTCAAGCCGTTCTGCCGCTCGTGGGTATTATGATGCGTTGGCTCAGTGGGAAATAATGAAGGTGATGGGATTTTACAGCATTGCATTACAAAGGAGGCGTCCCCAGCCTCATCCATCTTTCCATCAACTAGCTTGTGTGTGAGGTGGCACTGATATTAAAACGATTTTTCTGATTCAGTTTAATGACACTCATTCGAGTCCTGACACCCAGAATATGATTACAAGAGCTAAATGCAATCTTGCCATCCAGTCCCGGTCAGCAAAGGCTCAGCTATCTTCCCCTTCCAGTCCCCATCTTCCCATATACCCATCGTTTGCATTGAGCTAGGTCGAGGGAGGTGGGAATGGGGAGAAGCTGCTTGTGTTCTGGCTCAAGAAAAGCAGGCTGGACCGAGGTTGGAGGCTGAATTTGTTCTGGAGGTTGCAGCAGCCGAGCCTTCTGGCAGAAAACTTTGGATGCCCAAAAGCATGGTGGGAACTCCTTCCTGCTTGTCACTAGAAGTTGGTTTGAGGTCAATACTGTGCATTTCTTCCAAAGAAATTTCTAGGGGCTGGTCCTTGATTCCCAGATTAAAAAAAAAAAATCTTGGACATCACTAGAGGATGAACACTTAAGATATGAATATTAGGTAGAGTATCAGCTTCCTGGAAGTGGTTGGTTGTGTGACGAGCCATCTGCCTAAGGACGGGTTGGGAGGCAAGGGGCTCAGAACTAAAAGTCTCTGCTCCTCCCCCGATGGGAAAGAGCTCCCAGCCACAATGGAGCGTGGACAAGAGCCCTGCAATGGCCTGAGACAGGAGCTCCCTCCTGGGTCGGGGAAACAAAAATACTCAAGCAGTTACTGAGCGGGATTCTCCTGCCCCTGAGGAGGCGGAGGGCCATGCTGCCTTTTATTTACACTATCTTGAGGCAGAATAATTGCTGCTCCTCAGGAGGAATCATGGTTGTGTTTAATGGGTGACAAAGAGGGAAACTCAAACAAAACCAAACAGAGACAGAGAGAGAGAGATTGGGATTGATTTTGAGGGATTCCAGAAGAGACCTATGAAGTGGACACCAGCCTAGAAATCTCTTTCCAAAAATTGCAGCAATTTGAATTGCTGGATCAGAAGACAAATTCAGTGTGATACTCCTGGTGTGAAGCACCTAAAAGGCTCAAACCCTACCGGTTTGAATTAATCTTTCCCTCCTCTGCAGCCTGAAGCCCTCTGGCTTCCTCTGCTGCAGCTATCATAGCTGCTGAGTTTTAGAGTGGCCTGTCTGTTTTTGTGTCTGTGTCAACACTGTCCTCCTCATGGCAGGGAGCACTATGCCCAGCTACTTGCCAGGTGCTCAGTAAATGTTGCCCAGGTTGAAAGGAAAGTTCCATCCAGGTACAGACCTGCCTGCTTACTGCCAGCATCAGACCTACTCTGAGACGCTGATGCTACAACTCAGGTGCTCTGGCTTGTTTGTTACATGCTGAGGTCTCAGCTGCTCCTGGCCTTGGAGCAATCCTGCAAGGCCTTGGGCTTTCTTCTTGTGAAATGCTTCTCCCAGGGGTAGAGAAGATCTTCAGGACTGTCTTTTGAGCCAGTCCCCTGTTGTGGGAGCAGGTGAAGTTTTCAGCTGGCTTGCTGGGAGCAGAACCAACAAGCACTTCCTGAGAAAGCTTCCAGATATATGCAGAATTGCTCACTTCTTCCATTGCCACCGCCACCACCTTCAGTCCTAGCCACCTTGATTTCTTGCCTGGATTATTGTGTTAGCTTCTCCCTGACAATGTATTTACTATCCAGTAGCCAGAGCAATCCTTTTAAAATGTAAGTCAGTGGCTCAAAACCCTCCAGTGACTTCCCAGGCCAAGCAGAGTAAAGACAAAGCCCTTGCGGTGGCCACGAGGACCCTACATGAGCTGCTTCCCCTGTTACCCCTCTGGCCTCATCTCCTGGTACTCTCCTGTCTCCCGCTCTTGCAGATTGACCATTCCGACCTTCTTACTTTTTCAAGAACAGCATATCAAGGCCCCTCCTGCCAGTCGGACTTTGCCCGTTAGACTTTGCATTTGCTATTCCCTCTGCCTGGAATACTGTTCCCCAAGCTATCCACATTCCTCCAGGTCTCTGCCCAAATATCTGAGAGGCCCTTCTTGACCTCCTTACATGAAATAGCAACTACCCCTTGCTCTGCCCAGCCTCCCTACACTCAGCACTCCCTGTCTATCATATCAGGCGTTAATTTTCTCTGCAGCCTGAAATAATGTATTTATTTATTTGCTGTTGGGTGCTGTACACTAGAATGTAAGCTCCACAGAATCGGAGACCATTTTCTTCCCTGCTGTACTCCCAGTGTCTAGTAGGTGCTTAATAAACATCTGTTGAGTAAATAACTGAATAGAGAAAAACATCATGGACAGAGGGGCTTACCTGTGGCTCCCCTTCTCCTCCTCCCTGGCTCCAGAGTCTGCAGCAAAAAGTGTAGGCAAGTAGCCAAGAGCTGGATGCAAACTTCTCTTGCAAGAAAGCCCCAACCCTGCTAAGCCTAAAGTCAGAACTACAGAATGCCCTGCTTGGCCTCCCTAGCTCCACTCCGTCCATAAATATCTTGTCTGACATGACTATATAGCTAACATTTGGATAGCACTTTCATTGGTTCTCATATTGCCAGAAGATGGTTATCAAATGAGAAAACTAAAGCTAGGTAAACAAATGAACCTGTTTGAGTGAACAAATATTTATTGAGGCACACTATCTATCAGGCTCTGTGTAAGGCATGAATCATGCGTGATCTCTCGAACAGAGATCTAACCATGAAGAGCTTACATCCTGGGGGAAAGACACATAAACAGCTGAAATTAACAAAATGTGGCAATGACAAGACAGATTAATGCAAGGGGTATAAGAGGAGACAAGAGAAGGGTACCCAGCTCCTGGGGGTGACGTGGGGCTGAGTTTGAAGGATGATGTGTATCAGCCAGACACAGAAGCAGAGCGAAGGGTAGTCTCTGGAGCACCAGAAAGAGTGTTCAAGTTCAAAGGAAGAGAACTGGGTCTCATTCAATTCATGTTGCCTGAGCCTTACGTTGGCTGATGTGCAATCACAGTGCCTGTGTATTCTCAGAGCCTGCCATGCTGCCTGGAGTGTAGAAGGCACTCAATAAACGTTGAACGAATGAACGATTCCTTGTTGGGATCCAGTTCTGCACCCTCTCTTAAGAATTTCAGCGCCATAATCGGTGCAGCAAACCACCATGGTATGTGTATACCTATGTAACAAACCTGCGTATTCTGTACATGTGTCCCAGAACATAAAGTATGATTAAAAAAAAAAAAAAGAGACTTTCCGAGCCAGAGGACTGTCAGATAAGAAATGTCAACAAAGAAAATATTTTTAGGTCATTTGTTCCCAGTAAGTGTCCAAAGATAAAAGTCCCCTGGGCAGGGACCCACCCCCAAGTAGGCGGGCACTCTTAGCCAGTATCCCAGGGCCAAGGTGCTTGGGCATTGGGAGGAGGGTTGATGGGCTCCGGAGGTAGTAGATAAAGGTGCAGATAAAATTTCAGGTGTTGAAGGGTTAACAAAAACAGGTCTCAGACTGGCTCTACTTCTGGCGCCGTGGGGAGGCTTACCAAGTTCCCCATTCTGTGGTGGGCCTGTGTCGATTCCCAGGCTTAGTCTCCTCGCCTCTTGGAACCTCAGGCAAGCGCCTTCCAGGATTATGTTTTAAAGTGAAATGCAAATCACCTGGAGGCGGCTTCCTGCCTGGAAGAAGTAAAAATCAATCCTGTTTTCGTTAAAGTGATTTTTGGACACTGTCAAATGCTCTCTCACCTCAGAGCACAGAGTGACAGACAGGCTGCCAGTCTCGATTACATCACTGAGCCAACCAGTAGCGGTGGGCCATCTCATCAGGACCGGACACTGCTCTGAACCCTATCCTAAGATATTCAGGAGCAGCCTCATCAAAACCAGGCCTGGTGCCGGCCTCCCATGGTCCTTGTGGATGCTCGCTTGCAAGGCTTCCCTCCCACATGCTCCCTGCTTTCCCAGACCCTATTGAGCTTCCCCCGTGGACTGTCTGGGCCAATCGTGATGCCAAGCAAAGTCAAACAAAATTAAGAAGGGAAGTCTGCTTTGAGAGAGTTTACGTCATAGAGTAAATTCTCAAAGTAGTTAGGTTGGTCTTATTTAATATTGGGAGTTCTATGTTATCTCTTCCCTCTGTTAACTGAGATAATTGGGGATTTATTTTATTTATAGCATCAATTATAAGGATGGAAATTAATCCTTGCATGGTGCATTTGGGAACTCAACTGTCAGGGGGCTCAAGGGAAACCTGGGTAGAGCATAAAGGGTCTTCCCCAGTAGCACAGGAGGCTGCAAAGGAAAGCCATCCTCAAGCCCTGACAGCAGCTGGGCTGTTACTGTTCTTGTGTGCTTAAGGTATTCTGAGATATTAACTAAATGGTAATAATTGGTTCCAGGAGATCCCTCCCTGGAGGACACCTGAGTAACTCATCAACGAGGTGCTGGGAAAGCAGGCAGAGAGGGTAACCAGAGCAGGAAGAGTAAATGCCTTCACTCCCCGTATCTGCTGTCTGCCTATCAGTCGGCCCTGCTCCGCAGAGGAGCTGGAGACAGTCCCGCTCCAGACTGGAAATAGGAGCTCAGGGAAGAACCAGGGAAGGTCTGGAGAAAGGAAGAGGTAGATGTCTGCTGGGAGCTGTTGGAAGCAACTGAATCATGGCAGGATATTGGTCTTTGGTATTCCATGACCACTTGGGACTCAAACGCCAGCATAGAGTAAGAAAAAGATGGGCTTTCTGGAAAGGTTGAACAAGGCTACAACTAACCTTGAATGTGGCCAGGACAGAAACTAGCCATGGAAGAGGGAAAGGTTTCCAGGGTCAAGTCGGCAAGACCTCCAGTAAAGACAAGAAGATCTCCACAGTACTGCGGGGCAGCCCAGGGAATAGATCAGACACCAAGCAAAGGCCACTCTCCTCGCCCCTGGGGCCTGGGCTGGGGCAGAATACACACAGCCGAGGAGGCTCAAACCTTAGATCTGCCCTCCAGAGAGGACAAGTAGGTCTAGAAAGGACTGAGAATAGTATCAGGTCAAGCAAATGGAAGAGGCACACCATTCACACTGGCTCATCCATTAAAAAGCATTTGCCAAGTGCTTGCTCTGTATAATCAAGCAACAAGCCTGGTAATGTTGCCAACTGCCAGCTCAGGTCAAAGTCAAAGTAGGCTGACCCAGCAATGAGCTACACCAGCCGGAGAGAGGGAAAGAAAAGGTTGCTTTCTCATTACTTATCTGAGTTTAAGGAAGATGCTACTAAAGGTTTCCTTTCTTGCCCATTTGATTCTCCTCCCAGAAGCTAGACATTTAAATGGAGAAGGTAAAGTAGCATGGGAAAGGTAAAAGAAACCCGTTCATTGTCAGGTGTGGGGTGAAGAAGCCCACCAGGTCTGCGTTCAGGGAAAGCATACTTCTCCCTAATGCAGGCACACCTCCCTTCACCCTCCAGCGGAATCTACCAGTTCCCTCCCAAGAAAGTAAAAATGAGATCAAGATAGTTCACCTTGATGCTGGACTTGCCCCTTAATCGACAGGGTGAATGACAGAAGAAGTCAGTGGTTTCCCTACAGCATTAAAACATAGATTAATAGACACTAATTTCTTTTTTAAAAAAATATATATTTTTTATTGTACTTTAGGTTCTGGGGTGCATGTGAAGAACATGCAGGATTGTTGCATAGGTACATATATGGCAATGTAGTTTGCTGCCTCCATCCCCCCATCACCTATAGCTGGCATTTCTCCCCATGTTATCCCTCCGCACTAAGGCAGTATTTAAACACTTCAGAAGGAAATGTTTTCTTTTTAAAATCTCTGTGTCTGGTACAGTGCCTGGCATATAGTACTCATTAGGCTGATGCTTTCTTGACTGGCAATATGACTAGAATAGATATCACACCCTGAGGCCATACTAAAAGAGTAATAACACTGAAGGTCTGATTTCTACCTAGGGGCCCTGATGGCATGGGAATAAGTTGAGTAACAGGGTGAAAGGAGAAAGGGCATTGGAGCAGCCAGGCTGATATTTGAAAATTAGTTCTCTCCTTATCAGCTATGTGACTATGGAAATGTATATAACCTCTCTGAGCCTCACCTTCTACAACTTTATAGGGTATAGGATTTTTCCAACCTTGCAGGCCTATTGTAAAAACTTAAAGAGATAATATATGCAAAGTTCTTAGCACACTGCCAGCATATAGTAGACAATCATATGCTGTTATACTACTAATAAAAGGTAATGAGCAGGAGGCTATCAGCATGTCTGTTTTCCTCTCTCCAGGGCTATCCTGAAGGATCTCTCTGGTGTCATGAGTCTCATCAAGGGGCATCTGAGGGCACTGGGCAGTCAGAGCCACATCAGGAGCTTGACTAGAAGTGGGAGTAAAGTGTCTGGTCACAGGTGAGGTCCCCTTCAGGAAGGGAATTTGGCCAGGGTCAGCCTAGAAGGGACAATGATGACTTCTCCTGACAGCACAAGCCCTCCAGCCCATTTTATCCCCAAAATACCCCACTGCACCAGAAAGCTCACATCTGCCACCTGAGCCAAGAGAAACAAGGTTAAATGACCAAACATTCTTACCCACTCTGGGTGAGCAGCCATTTAAAGAGTGAGTGAGTGTATGTGTTTGTTTGTGTGTGTGTGTGTGTGTGTGTGTGTGTGTGTGTGTTGGGAGGAAGGGGCAGTGTCAGACAGACGAGAAGCAAAGGGAATGCCCCAATCAAATGTTGCCTTCACAAATGGATGGTGACACCCTTGTTCTTCCCCTTGCTACTCCCTCCCTCTTGTGTGTGGCAGAATGACAAATGTAATCATTTTAAAAGGTCCTGTCACCTGCTCAGTCATTCCCAATAAGCATACACAGCACTATGGAAAAACCGACACTACCACCTCCAGGTTTTGGACAGGAAAAAAAAAATCAAATCACTAGGACACCACCAACCAAATTGTCAAAGACAAAATAAAAAGCTTCATGAATTCTCCATCAGCAATATAACGCTTCCTCGCCTAAGCAAATATAGACCCAGTATATGAATTGTGGAGGGATTTTGCATTAGGCTCTGTGGCTTCTCATAGCTGAGGCAGAACCCCCTAAGAAATCTATGTCTCTGTAAAATTGCCTTTATTGGTTCTAATCCAGTTAGGGTGAAGATTGTAATCTCCTTCCTGAGCCCCCTTCCTCTGATAGAAAGCTTCACATACCAGCCTCAAAAATAAGCTTCTCTGACCTCAGCTGGAGAGGAGACCTCGGAGAGATGGAATTGCTATGACCTCGCTGAGCACCTGTCCCTCCTTATGATGATATTGCTGCTTCTGTGTCTGACCACATGATCCATCCAAACCATCTCACAGTCACTTGGGTCATCCAATCACTGACTCAGACTGAGAAAGCAAGACCTATATGGCTTTAGAAAGAAAGAATAAACCGGGTGCCTCACTTTGCCGAAAAGCCAAGTTCAGAGTCGCTTAGAGAAAGTCTGCTTGGAGCTACTGAAAGCTTGAGTGTCTGTAGCAGCACAGGAGAAAAGTATGACAAATGGGAAAATGGCCTGCAAATATACTACAAAGAAAAAATGCAGGAAGGATCCGAAAAGAGTGCTCTTGGTGTCTTCTGGTAATGGACATCTGAATCCTCCCAACTTCTCACAGTCTCCTTCCTCCCCAATCACTGCCCTGACCTTCTCGCTGAGCGGCCCCTATACACACAGATGCATATAAGAATGCAGCCATCACCTAACCCCGAGGCTTCACCTGCACACAAGGCATGGCTGAAAAAAGAACTGGTGACTTAATTTTCTTAGTTCTATAAAACACATGACCCCACCTGAAAAAGAAAACTCAATTCCCAGCAAGCTACCACCTCCAAACAGATCACTCACGGGCTTTCCCCTTCGGATACAGCAACCTCCCCTGCCCCCACCGCTCGGGTGAGGGGCTCGCTCCTCCTCACCCCAAGGTGGCACCATCCAAGGCTTCAGGGGCCATCCGGCTGCCCTGCAACCTCTGTCCTGGTTTCATCCACCAGCGCTGACTTACCCCAGTGTGGTCATGGTGACAATGGTGTACCAAAACGAGGCGGGGATGCTCGTGAACTTGCTGGCCGAGGAGCCCTTCTCGGCATAAAACATCACAGTGGCAAAGATGATGATGGCCATGGTGAGGGAGAAGAGGAGAAAGCCCAGTTCGGAGGCACAGCTCTTCAGGGTGTAGCCCAGGATCCGCAGGCCCTGGGAGTGGCGGGAAAACTTGAAGATCCTGAAGACGCGGAAGACCCGGAGCGTGACGAAGGCGCCGGACACGTCCTCGTTGTTGGTCATGACCAGCCCGATGTAGTAGGGCATGATGGCCACCACGTCGATGATGCTCATGACGCTGCGGATGAAGCGGTAGCGGCTGGGCGCCGCGAAGAGCCGCAGGAGGTACTCCACGGTGAAGATCATGACGCACGCCGTGTCCAGGCAGAAGAAGGCCACCGAGTAGCGCTCCCCGCACGGCAGCTCCTTGCTGCCCGGGACCGTGCCGCACGGCACCGTCTCCACCACGTTGGTGATGACCGAGACGGCGATGAAGAAGCCAGTCACGTAGTAGAAGACCAGGGCCAGCGTGCTGGTGTGGGGGTTCTCGAAGGCGCGCCACATGGTCTGGCGGAAGCTGAGCGAGGGCATGGACTCCTGGTTGTTCTCCGAGTCGTTGTCGTCCATGAGCCGCTCGGCGTTCTCCCGCTTACGGTCCTTGTACTCCTCGTAGCAGCAGTCCCCGATGATCTCGGGCAGGATGCCGTAGAAGGCCAGCTCGTCGTCGTAGGCGGAGATGCACTCGTAGCGCGGGTAGTGCAGCTTCCCCGTGCGGTAGAAGTTGAGCACGCAGCGGAACACCTCGGGGTCCCGGTCGAAGAAGTACTCCTTGGTGTCCTCGTTGAAGAAGAACTCCTTCTCCGTGCTGCCCAGCAGGGTGTCCGGGTAGCGCTCCAGCGTGGTCCTCCAGGTCTGGAACCTCCGCCCACTCACGTTGAGGACGATCAGCTCATCCTGCCGCTTGTTCTTGTCGGCCGGGGCCAGGGGCATGGGGCAGTTGGCCACCGGCATCCACCCGATGGCCGCAGCCCGGGCGAAGGGCAGCCAGGCCGCAACTCCGGCCGCCATGGTGACTCCAGCTCTTGGGCCGGCAGCCGCGCGGACACCGTGCACACCAGCTTGGAGTTAGTTCAGCAAACTCTGGGGGACAGGAGGGGAGAGAGAAGGGGTGAGTCCTTATCGACCGGCAGGTAAGAAATAGGACACAGGAAAGGATCACTGGTGAGTGAAACGGCAAAAGTCTCCAGGGCAAATGAATAAAACTGAAATCCCCACCACAGAGAGGGGGCTTGATTCTTTGCCATCCAGACTTTGGGAGAACACCTAGCTCCTGGAGCTCAGCAGGGTAGGATCGCCAGATGTTGCTGAATGCCTGACAAATCGTCAAGTTCCAAGAGGGCTCAGGAGTATTTGGAGGGAAGGCCTCTTTAGCAGGAAGATCTAGCAAGAGGTGAGTAATAATCAGCTCTGAAAGGTTACCAATTTAAATTGGGAGAGGGCAAATGAGTTCTCATTAAATGAATTTAAAAGTGGGATAAACACGCTGATTTTTATTTCACTCTTGCACCCACTGGGGTAATCAGGAATGGGGTGTAGATGAGGGGGATCAAGTAAACAATTCTTTCCACTTCTCCCTAGTGAGGAGGAGGCTGGGGCTGCCCAAGTCCAGAAAATTCTCTGAGATGGCAAGTGACCACCGGGTTTGTTGAGGTTCTGTCCCCAACCCCCATGGAGAAGTCTCTCCGTCGCAAAGTCCTGAGTGTCCTTACTCTGCAGGACATTCAGCCCCGACTCCTTGCCCTAGCAACCTAGTATCCAATTTCGCCCCTCAGAGCCATGATGGAAAGACGGGGGAAAGCTGGTGAAGCCAGGCAGGGTCTCTTTCCCCACGCTGTGAAGGGTGTCTTGGCTTCCTGGTTCACCTGACTTGCATGCGTTCTCTCTCTCCCTCCCTAGAGGAAGCTGATCCACGCTCACTGCCATCCCTAGATTCCTTGCCTCCCGTCTCCATCTGCCCACCATCCATAGCTCCCTCAGGTTACATAACAACACTCCTTCCCATGCCAGCCTCTCTCACCTGGCCCCCACTCCACCCTCGGAGATTTTTCCAGAGCCAGGCCACCTTGTCCCTTTACCTCTCTAAACCACACTGCATAAGCACTTCCCCATTACCTGTGTGGACGGACGGAGCAACAGCATGGAGAATTATATTTGGCTTTGGGAAGCAGATTTACCTTCCCAAATCTGGCTTTTTAAAGATGATAGTGAAATCACTCTGCAGTCCCCAAATGTATACCATCTGTGGGAAGGCATGTGGTGACACAGAAACACACGTAACAGAATGGGAAATTGTTTGGGGTTGACACACTCATCTCCACTAATCCTAAACTGATCACACAGAACAAATCCTAACTCAGAATGATTTGGGCCCTCTGGAATTCAGCTGCTGTGATTCTATGTTTAAATAAATGAGGAAGGAGTGAGTCTTGGAATTTTTTTTTTTTCTGTTACACGAAGACTTGTAATGGGAGTTGATCTTCACCTCTCCCTGCAAACCTGCTTCACCTTCTCCTGACTCCCAGCTCTTCCAGGTTTTTCGGACCTCTACCTCCCTCAAACTCCTGAGCTGCCACTGGACTTTTCTGCTCGGATGCCTCTGAAGTGGACAGGTTTAAACAGAACCTGCCTCCTTGTAAAAAGCTGCTCTTTGCCTTTTCTTCATGGTGTCCCTAACTGCAGGGCTGTCACCTCAACCATATTTCTCTAAAGAGTTGCCAAATAATAGGCAATAGTTCTTACCGCCGTCATGAAGGCCCAGCTTCGCTGAGACCTCCTTCCCGCTGGCCTGCTTGTCTCTCAGTCTCACACCACACCCGGTTTCTCCTGTTCCTCTGAAATCTATTCTGCTCAGTGTTATCCCCCTAATTCGGATTGTATTTTACCCCACGACCTGCAAAAAAAAAAAGTCCAAACTCCTTGGCTTCGTATTCCAGCATTTTCACAAATAGATCCTAGCTTCATATCCAGCCTAACAGCCCAGGCACCTATCCTAGCCTCGAATAAGACCAAGACTTGTTCATGGACAGACCCTGGGGATGTCTGTCTCTGGACCACTCCTCCCTCTCATGAGCATATCCTTCCCCTGGACCCCTCCTATTCGAATTATACCTATTCACCACCCTCTCTGTGATGCCTCCTTCTCTCCCCACTATGAGATTCTCTTCCCCTTTTGGGCTTCTGACTTCTAAAGACTCGTTGTTTGCCCTCCTCCCTAGCACCTATCACCCTGCAACCATTACACATACTTTATACACATCTTATTAATAATAATGGCTAACAATAATTGAGCACTTACTCTATGCAAGGCATTACACTAACTGTCTCCCATGGATTACCTCATTTAATCCCCACAGCAATCCTAGGAAGAAGAGTCAATTGTGTCCCCCATTACGTAGATAAGGAAAGCTAAAGCTTACTGAGACGTAGCAGTCTGACAACCCCAAAGCGGCAGAGCAGGGATCCACCTCAAGCAGTGTGCTGAGTGCTGCCGGTGTGCCAGGCACAGTACCACACACTTACATGGAGCATCTCAAGCGATCCCACCAACAACCCTGCGGGCTAGACAGCACTGTAGGCCATGTTTTGCCTACAAAAGAAAGATGAAGCATAGGAGTTGTAATAATTGTCTAAAGGATGGAATAAGTAGGCAGAGCCATTAAACCCAGGCAGTTGCAATGTGGAGTTCAAGAGTACAGCCAGACCACTCCCCGGCTTTCTTTAACCGACACTAAGCTCTTTCAGCGCAAAGGCCAGGACTTTTATATCACAACCCAGGAGGCAGCACAGGGCACTGCATCAGTGGGTGCTTGAGCTGGGGTGGGGCCCCTGGTTTTACAGGTGCCATTTGCTTCCCATCAATTTTATGCCTTGCTAATATATTTTAGGGACTGCCAAGGGTGGGCATTCTCTCTCCAAACAGACAGTAAAATCTGAAGACAGATCTGAATCAAAAGAATCCAATTTAAGTACCTGCCCCTGACTCGGTTGAGTTTTCTAAAGGAGCCAATCTCTGCCTCAGTTTCCCCATCTGCGTGCTAAAGGGAATTTTCACAGGTCCCTTCGCTCCCTAATAAGGGGAGGTTGAGTCAGATGCTGCAGAAGATAACAGGAATGACAATGACATTTCCCGTAAGTGTCAACACTCAGAGAACAGAAAAACAGCACAGGCCTGATGAGCTCCTGATTACTGGAACTGAGGAACTGAGGAAAGCATGGAGGTCGTTTCACAAATGGCAGTGGGTAATCCACATGCCACTGCAGAAGAGATAGAAGAGTCAGGAACACATCCTGCATTGTATTTCTTTCTAGAAGAAATTTACCCTTCTAACTATACTTTCTTTAGTATTAGGAGACTTTGTAGTTCCTCAGCATGCACTTAGCTAGGATTTAACTCTAAGGGGCAAGGGGTGTTTGCGAAGAAAGTCCGCGGGTTCAACTCTGTTCACAGGTGATTCCAATGCAGAGTTGGTTAACATTTATTGAGCATGGACAATGCTCTGGACACTGTCCGAGGCACTTTTACACACAGCATTTCATTTATTCCCACTAAAATCTGACGATATAGGCATTTCTGCCCAAAGGTTGCAGGTAAGGAGAAGGAAGCTCAGAAGCCTCCTTCAAAGTGGCTGAGTTCTGTGTATATAGGAGCTAACGAGTTTCAAATAGAGCATTGATCACCTCACTGCCAAACAGCTTTCCTGATCTAGGTGCTGCCCAATACTGATGCTCCTGACAGAAGATAGCAAGATGCAGAGACTCCTTTCCCTGTCTTCCCCAGGCAGCAATGAGCAAGGGCTCATGAGGCCTTGCAATTCCAGTTTAAATCCCATCCTCAACTTGTGAAAGCAAGCAACAGTCACCCTCTGGGGCTCACAGTCCTCCTCTGTAAAATGAGAAGAATTGGACAAGAATGTGACAAAAGACCCATTGGCTCAAATGATCCCTGATTCCACTGGATCCAGGACATCACGTCTATAGCTTAGGTCTCATTGGGACCTCTTAATGACAGTCACCCATGCAAAGAAGGAATTAGAGCATCTAGGCTTATTGCTGTGAGGATGGAGTTAGCCTGAGCCTCAGTGTAGCAAAGGAGTTCTGGGAATTCCTGCTGATGCTGGTGCTCAGCTCAGGGCACACAACCTGTGTCACTTGGAGCCCAGGGCAATCCAAGACCTGGTCCACCCACAGAACCCCTGGCCACCTTCCTAGAAAGTAAAGGAGACCAAGCTCCCAGACTCTGAGCCCTGGACCTTTGACTCTTAACATCTTGTTTTATCCCAGAATGAAGCTCAGAGAGGCAGAATCTTGAAGGGATTCAAGAAGCAAAGAGTAAGAGACCACAGAATCAGAGGCACCCTGTGGAACCCTGTGTGGTCAGACACACAGCTCTGCCCCCTGAGAGGGTGATGTACTTCCCCTTTCATTCTCCTAGTCCTGCTCTACCCCGATTCCCAAGCTTCAATGACAGGTACCTGCCCCTGCCAAGCTGAGTCCCGTCACCTTACCCCTCTCTACCCTAAGCCAATCTTCTCTCTTCCAAGGACCACAAGTGTTTTACAAACTGCTTTCAGATGAATAATTGAGAGCTCAGGAGAAGGAAAAATTAACCCCTCCCTATCTTGGGACCATAAAAGCTTCTGGTCCCAAAGCCAGACCTTTACCCCATGCGTGAATACAGGGCAATCTTCCTAAAGAAGGCCAAGCAAGCCCCAGGCTGTCTCCGGAGGCTCAGCCCCTGTCCCCCTGGTAGAAATATACCAAAAAAGGAGCAATTACCCCATTGTTACTTTCTCTGTGTGTGGGGGTAGGGGAGTGGAAGGGGAGGACAAGTATCCAATCAGATGCGATACCCAAGGCCATACTGGCTGTACCCACCCCACAGCCCTGCAGGCATGACCCACTCAAACAGGCCTTCGCCATGGCTCATACAGCAGCGCTCAGCCCCTGACAGGAGCCAACACCTTCCGGAGCTGGCCTGGGTATGAATTCCTGCAACAGGCACAACAGTGCGGCCCCATTTCCAGCCAATGGCACTGCACATGCCTCAAATGCCAAGGTTTTACTAGGACGTGGACGCCTTACAAATGAAAAATCTGAAGCTATTTTTGTTTTTGGCAGAAGAGTTTGACAGTGGGAAAGATAGGGGGTTGGGGGAGGCTGGAAAAGAGACATTCAGAACAGGTAAGCTCTGAAATGAAAAAGGTGACAAATCCTGGCAAAGGGAAACATTTTCCCCTGCTCTAACAAGTCAGCTACTCCATTAAACAGTTTCTGTTTTGGAGGTAAAAGGCCAAAAGTGGGCAGAATGACCAGACAGCCTGTTCTGGGGTTTGACACCTAGCTAAGCAAAGGCATTAGGCAGGAAAAAAAAAAAAGTCGTGACACCAAGGTCTGTCCTTCAATAACCTCAGTGGAGAGCCTCTGGAAACTTACTTTCCACAATCTCACATCACATCCCTTAGCCTAGAATGGGGCTGGTGGGGGCAGGGGAAAGTGCCTATGACCCAGAGGGCTTCTCCTATGTTCAGAGGATTTTGGTAGGCAGGCATGAAAGGTGAACCAAGCTGGGGATCCTTGGGGCACAGGCTTGGGGCACACGCACAGATCCTCTTCTCCAACAGTGCCACTCCTAGGCTAGCCAGGGCACCTTCCTGAACTGCTTTTCTCCAGCCTCCTCAAGAGCAAAAGGGAATAAGCTACTAACCTCTTTCTCTGGGGGGTGGGGGGTCGAGGGGGGGAAGGCTAGGGAGGCGGGTCCCTTGTATCCTTGCATTGTGTTGCATTCAAGCAGAGACAAGGAAAAAATAAACACATCAATTCCCTTCCTGCGTGCCAACAGGTCCACATGGGGAAATGTATACATGCTTTGCATTGAATTCGTGCACACCCAGGAGCTCTGTCTACAGACAGTAAACATACAGGCTCCCTCGAAGTAAAGTAAACAAGGCATACATTTATCCATCACGTACATCCATGCAAAATACAGCAACGCATGCCTGGTCTTACAAACAGATCACATTGTGCCTAGGACCCCGAGAAAGTTTAGAAGCTCTCTCTTAAGAAATACACGGACCCTTTTTCTTGCAGTGCGATATCAGGTCTGGAACCTCAGCCTGTTGCTGACATATCAGAGCTGCCTGGGATAAAAGCAGAACATCTTGGACTGGATTCGAATGTCAACACGAAGCAAGCGCAGGAATTTAGTTGAGTTCAGGTAACTTCTCTGCCCAGTCCCTTCCCGTCCCCCACCTCCAGTGTAAACACCTCGCAAAGTGAGTCTTTCGATCCCCCTGCCCGAGGCCGCGACGGCCCTTGGCGTCAGGAAGAGATCTTTCCCAGAGCTCGCGGGGTGGAAGCGGCTTCGAGCAGGACCAGATCCAGATGGACTGGCCCCCAGCCTCTGGTAGACACACCGCCGGCTCGCCCAGCTGGAGAACTTTGCGAAGCGCCCCAAAACGCTCCCGGTTTCCACTTTCAGCCATTTCTCTCCTTCTTCCCTCACCAAGAGCGGGGACGGAGCAAGCCTTCGCCACCTGTCTCTGGCACTCGCCAAGGGAAGACAGGCCAATGGAAAGAGGGCAGAGGTTCACACCCCACCCCCGAACCCCAGCGCCTCGTTGCCCGGAGGTGGCTCCACAGCCCGAGGGAACCGACGCCCCCGGGCCGGCTGCCTGCTCCCCCACGGCACGGGCCCCACCCCCAATCCTTCCGGCGCCCCAGCGCCCACCCACCCGGGCGCGGGAGTGGGAGGGTGCCGCGTGGGCAGCTGGAGCAACAGGCGTGGGAGCAGCGCTCCTCTCACTTCCTGGCTCCAGAAGGCTCGGTCGCGTCCCTCTTACCTTCCGCGAAGCCAGCCCGGGCCCCGCGCCCGGCGCCCCGCGCGCGCGAGGAAGCTGCGGCCGGGAGCCGGGGGCCGCGGAGGCGCCGAGCGCCCAGCAGCGCGGGGAAGCGCCCAGCAGCCGCCGCTCGCGCGGCTCCTCCTCGCCAGCGAAGTCTCGCTCGCTGCCTCCCTCGCTTGGTCGGTTCGTGCGTCCGTCCGTCCGTGGGGCCCTCCCTCCCCCGCCGCCACTGCCGCCGCCGCCGCCGCTGCCGCTCCAGCCCCGGCTCGGCAGCGCGTCCCCTCCGCGCCTCGCTGCTCCGATCGCGGGCTCGCGGGCTCCCTCGCTCGCTCCCTGCCCCCGCCGCTGCCGGCGCCGCGCGGAGCGGAGCCCGGCCGGCCAAGGGCTGCCTCTCCCGAGGTCCCTCTCTCGAGGGGGGAGGCGGTGGGGGCGCGGCGCGGGCGGGGCGGGGAGGAGAGGAGAGTCCGGGGGAGGCGGCAAGGCTGCGCCCTCGGCTCCCTTCCGATCCCCGCGGGCCCAGCGGCCCCAGGCCCGGCCGGAGAGCGCCGAGCCGCCAGGCAGCGGAGGGAGAGAGGAGGAGGACCCGGAGTCTCGCCGCGGGAGGGTGCCCAGGGCGAGGGCGTGCGAGGGGGAGTGACTCCGCGCGCGAGGGTGTGTATGAGTGTGAGTGCGTGTGTGTGTGTGTGTGTGTGTGTGTGGAGAGGGGCGCGCGCGTGAGCGGGGGGTGGGGAGACGAGGCAGAGCCTGGTGCGTCTCCCCGGCGAGTGGAGGAATCCTAGGGTGTGCCTGGAGGTGGCGGAGTGTACCGACGCGGGTGTGAGCGCGTGTGCCGGCGAGGGTGGGCACGGGGGTGAGCGTGGCAAGGTGAGCTGGGTTTGGGGGTGGGGGAGGAGTGGGGAGTACGGCGTGAGTTCGGGGGAGTGTGTGGCTGGGGACCCGCGGAGAGGTGGCAGGGAGCGCCGGCGTGTGCGCGCGTGGGGTGTGTGTGCACCTAGCTGGGTGTCTATTTCTCGCTGACTGTCCACAGGGCAGCAGCACTTGCTAGAGACCAAGCCCGACCACCTGGCAAGGTGGGCCCCCTACCGCGCAAGCTTCCCTGCTGGCCCCTGGCTCTCAGCTCCGAGCGCTGAGGCTGAAGAGATCCCCGGGGGACACACTGCCTCTAACCCCACGTATGAGCCGCCCTCCTCTTGGAGGGCGAGGGCACCATCGGAAGGTCGAGATTCGCCCTCCTATCCCGCCACGTCTACCCACCACCCAGACCGAGAGTCTGGACTTGGGAGTGTGAACTCTCACCCCTTACAACTGGAGCCCGCCCAGCCCCTCAGTCCGTCCGTGACGCCCATGGGTCCCCACTGCTCCATGCCTCGTGGACCCAGGATGCGGAGTGGGAAGGTCAGCATGTACCCACAGGGCCAGGTGTCCGGCCCAGATTCCCACCCTCAGGGCGGCGGCGCGCAGAGGGCGCAGTCCCAGCTGCTGGGCGGACCCACGGCTCCGGCTTTCACGGTGTCTCCAGCCTCGGTGCCCGGAATCCCGGATCTCGGCCTGGCGCTCGGGAAGCGAGGCAGCTCTGTGCCCCAGCAGGGACGGGGTACGCTTGGCTTGAGGATCACATTTCTGGGTGTGGAGAGGTGGGTGCCGAGGCGGAGAAATGCGAAGTGTGTTGTGATCGCGGGGGTGTTCTAGACTGTGAGGGTGTTGTAGACCCTAGGACAATTGTAGACCCAGGACTGGAAAAGGACCTCCCTGAGCACGGAACGGGGCTTCTGGCTTGTGAGAACCTCTAGCCCTCTTCCAGATGAAGGAGTAGGAGTTGGTAATTGTGGTCTGGGCCTTTGTGGGCCCCTGGCAGGTTAGTCCCTCATTCACTCACTCTCACTTTCCCCGGAGTCCCCTTCAGTCTGTCAGTCTGAAAGGTGCACAATTGGCCCTTCAGAAGGTGGGCGTGGGCTCCATTAGCATTTGCCAGGAGTCCCGGAGCTGTGTGGGATTTGCATACAGTAATAATGATTAACAACACTGCCACTCCCTGGCAGACAGGGGAAGAATTCAGGGAAGGCCCTGGCCCTGCTCCCATCTCCCTCCTTCCTTCCCTCTGGGGAGGGGCTAATTTTCTGGCAACTGCACACCTCAGCTTCTCTAATCCCTGGGAGAAAGTGCCTCAGGTCCTGGGTGGTCACTACTCAGGAGGCAGGGGCACTTTCCTTCAGTCCTCCATCCCTTTGAATTTGTTCAATTCAAAGAAGTGAAACCCGTGTTTTATTTCTGCTCAGGTTTGAACTCCTGTACATTCTCACTGTTGTTTAGCATCTTGGGGGCAGCTCAGGGGTTAAATCTGCCTCAATGTTTGGAGGCTTCAGGAGACAGTTGGGCACATCATTTTCCCCCAGTCAACTAATGGGACAGTTGTGGCCTCCTGAGCCTCGTAAGCCCTGTTTGAAGACCAGACACTGGTTCAGACACCTGCCCCCTCATTCCTCATAAGCTGGTATCTCATTGCTTAAGCGCGGTAGCTGTAGACTATTCTCTCCTTTCTGTCTTAACCATCTAGGGAAAACAGGAAAGACTGGGATTTCTAGTCTAGGCCATTGAGGGTTTTGTTTACCAGCCCTTCCTACAACCAGGTGTTCTGCAAAATGAGAGCAAGAGATGGGGAGACAGGAGGTCCCTTGACTTGGGCAGCTGGAGTACCCAGGAGATGCTGTCCTTCCCATCGGTCCCCAGCCCTCTACTGCATCTTCCCAGCACTGCCTGTCCTCGCCTTCCCCCTCTGCCTCTGGTCCCGGCCTGGCCGGGATTTTCACTTGCTTTTCCCCCATGACACGGCCGCTTTTCCTTTAACTCTCAGCTTCTATTTAAAAAGCTAATTTGGGAGCTTGTCAATGCTCCCAATTCAGACATTTTAAATAGGAACTGAAAGTCAGGAGCTGCCAGGGCACTAGATTTCCTCCCCTCGCCACCAGCACAGCTGAGGCATTTGTTCAGTCACTCCTCTGGCCCTGGCCGTGTGTGTCTGTGTGTGTGAGCACCCGCGAGCTCAGGGTATATTTCAGGCTATCTTTTCTATTTAAAGATGGTGCTCCTATGGATGACTATTCTTTCTCTGTGTGTGTGTCCTTTCCAAGCTGTGCACACATGAGGATTTTTCTTTAGTCCCGTGGCTCTGGCCGCTATTTGCAAAGCTCGTCACCGTGTGGACCGTGAGGGTAAGAGGCAGCCCAGCTCCAAGTTGGCTGCCTCTTTGCTGATGTGCCTGGCTGGCATGTCTGTGTGGCTGTTTCCCAGAGCTGCTCTGTTCAGGCTGTCTCTTTGAAGCTATGCTTCAGAGTGTCCTTAAGGGTCACTCCCACCCTCACTGCTTATAACTGTCCTATTTCAGCAGTCTGCCCATGTTGGGCCAAGAATTTTGGGGGTAAGCTGTACCTCTGAGGGTTACAGGCTTTCTACTTTCCGAGTGCTATGTACCTTAGATGTAAAAAGCACAGACTTTGAGGTGAGACTGGCGGGGCTTGAACCTGTCTCTGCTGTAAATTGGCTGTTTGATTGTGTGGAAGATACTTAACCCCTCTGTGCCATGATTTCTTCCTCTCTCAAATGGTGCTAAATAATACTATCTACCTTATGGGGTTGTGAAAATTGAATGAACTAACAGATAAGGCACTTAGAATCATGCAATATAATTGTTGGTTGTTGTTGTTCAAGGTAGGAGTGGTGCAGGCAGGAGGTGCAAAGAAATCTGTCTGAGGAGGAAGATAGAACTGGCGGGTTGTACACAGAGACACATATAGTCACTCAGCCACCCATGCATGTAACAATAAAAACGCTAGGCTGCAGCCCACAGAGAGTCAAGTTCACCTTGCTGGGATAGCTAATTCCCTAGGTCCCAGAAAAGGCAGGTTTCTGGTGAAGGAATAGAGGAAGAGTTTAGGAATAGAGATGAGGAAGGAGCTTGACCATGTCAGAAGCCCACGGGACATTTCCTGGGGGCCAATTTTATGCTGAAGAGTAAGTCCCAGGACCCTCACTATCCATGTGGTCCCAGCTGCCCTCATTTAACCACTGAAAGCAAGGCTTTATGAGAGTGAGCTCCAGCGAGAAAGTCAGGAGGGTGGTACCTCATCCTCCCTGAGGCTCCCCTTGGGTTTGGGGTACTCTCACTTTCATCCTGCCATTGCCTTCCATCCCTTATTTCCACAGCTGGGCATGTGAGCTTTTATTTAGTTGCTATTAGAGTTTATTTCACCTCGGTTCATGAACATCTAAGGAAAGAAGATGGGGCCGCAGGAAGCTGCTAGCAGGAAGAGGAGCTCTGAAGAGCAGGAGGCTGTCCAAGAGATGAAAGCAACATTGCGAATGCTCGATTTGTATCAGGCTTAGCATATCATCCGTAAGTTAAGGAGCCACCATATGTTGGGCTCCTTGCTAGATTTCCCGTAATCCTGCACTGTAGCTATTACTATTGTTTTATTGATAGAGAACCTGAAGGCAGCCAGTAGAGAGGGACGCTCCAGAAAGATGTGAGGTTGCATAGCTAGATTAGAGCTCTGACCTCTCCCTTTTGTCACCACCCCAGGATGCTTGGTTTCCCCTCTTCTGAAAGTAGAGTAGCCTCCTCAGTCTGATAGAGGGGCTACCCTAAGAGGACATTCTTGACCTCTCCTGTGTTTGGCCTCCATAGGTTAGGTGTGGGGTTGATGTCATTTGAATATTTGTCTCCACCAAATCTCATGTTAAAATGCAATCCCCAGTGTTGCAGGTGGGCCTAGTGGGAGGTGTTCGGGTCATGGGGGTGTATCCCTCATGCATGTCGTGGTTCCCTCCCCACAGTAATGAGTGAGTTCCTGCTGTATTAGTTCACGTGACAGCTAGTTGTTATAATGTGTCTGGCACCTCTCTCCTCTCTCTCTTGCTCCCTCTCTTGCCATGTGACACATCTGCTTCTCCTTCTCATCCACCATGAATGAAAGCTTCCTGAGACCTGACCAGAAGCAGATGCTAGTGCCGTGTTTGTACGGCCTGCAGAAACCATGAGCCAAAAAAATGTTTTTTTTTTTTAACAAGTTACCCAGCCTCTGGCATTCCTTTTTAGCACTGCAAAATGAACGAATGCAGGGGCAAGGACTCAGTATGTCCAGGGTGGGGATGCACCCTATTTTTCTTCAGGGTGATGTCTGCCTGAGGAATTCTAAAGCTTGAAAGTGGCTTGGCTTTCTCTAGTTTCCCACGGCAGGGTAGGAGGTGGCGGTGTGAATGCTGAGGAGGTTTGCCCCAGTCCCAGAAGGCCAGGGCTCTGCCTTCCAAGTATCAGCCCAGGTTGGCTAGGTTCCAGGACAGCAAGCTCTGTACAACATTGGTGGTCTCCAATGGCCGAATGCTCACAACTATCAGATGTTTCTGGTCCCTTTATGAGGGGAGGAACTCTTGCTTCCTGCAGCCCTAACTCCATTTTGGAGGCCAGTAGTGGCCCAGATGGTCAGCTCATTAATCAATATGCTTAGACCAGTTATGGCAAATGATAGGCCATCCAAGTTTCGGGCTCCAGTGGACCTTCTGCCAGCCTGACCCTTGCTCCAATCAAGGCAGCTCCTGGGGGGGCAAGCCCAGGTGGAGGGTTTTCTGCTTATCAAGACCTCCCTTGGAGAAAGATGCCAGGGAAGGAAGAGGAGGGAAGAAAAGGAGGAAAGCAAATATGAGAAGGGGAGAGTACTGGGAGTTGGGGGAAAGTTCTAATCATTTGTTTAGTTTCTTGCTAGCCGATCTGGAGAGCAGTGGGTGGAGGCTGGGGATTTATCTGTTGGATGTAGTGACTTGTTTTCTGCTAGTGGTTTCTTTTGCTTGTGTGCTGATGTTTCCCAGGTCTCCGTCCTTGGCCTTCTTTGCTTCTCTCTCTGCCCTTTTCCCTGGAGAGTCTATGCAAGCCCATGGTTTCAAGTTCACTCAGACACTCATTTCTTCCTCTGTGCATCTCCATCTTTGTACACAGGCACCAGCCTTAATCCTTCTGCAATCGATTGTTTCCCCTCAAAAACCCTGTTTCTATCATGCTATCTCCCCCACTTTTTTTCCAGCCTTACCTTCTTCTACTTACATCTTTCTTTCTAGCATGCAGATCTTTTCTTCATTACCTGCAAAATCTCATATCTTCATGCCTTTGTACATGCTGCACCCTCCTCCAGAAACGCCTTCCACCACTTCTTATTTCTTTTGTCTTCCTAGCAAACTTCTACTCAGCCTCAAACCTTAAATACCCAAGACAAAAGTCACGTAAGTATTAGTAAAGTCCTCCCTCACACTGCAGGATGAACTTAATCATTCCCCACTTTGGACTTTCACAATCCTTCCTGCATACCTCAAATATGGTTCTTATGACCCGTATGGCCTTGTTTTCCACATGGTGATATCCCTCTCTGGACTTCAAGCTGTTTAAGGCAAGGACCATTGTCTTAGCTATTTCTGAATCCTAGCTCTGTGCTTGGCACATTACAGATGTTCAATACATTTGCATTAATAATTTATTTTAACCTTAATTTGCATGGCTCCCTTGATTGCATGTAACTGGGAATATGCAATTAATTTGTCAACTGGTTGGTCTCCAGGTCCTATCTGATTGATCTTAAGCACTAGCATGAGGACAGAAAGAAAGAATGAGGGTGTTCGATTTTCAGCTGATCCTAGATGAAAAGAGCCCCAAAGCCCCCCTCCTCCAATGGGGAGGAAAGGAAAGGCTTTTCGTTTCTACAAAGTGAGCCTCAGTCGACACTGCCTGCAGAGACCTTGCCAGTGTTCTTTTCTTGAACCAGATTGGTTTTCAGAGAACTCTTTTCTTTCCTTTCTGGCAGAATGTCACTCACATACCCAGAATATCACCTTCTTGGGCACAGCCAGGGCATGGCCCATTGAAAATGTTCCTGGTTGCCTGAAGCTGACAGCTCACCGTAACAGCCAGCATGGGGACCTGTCAAAATGTATTAACCTAACCATGGCTTTGCTCAAGAAGATGCCAAGACCAAAGGCTGCTGAACTTTAAGTATAAGCTTGCATGAAAAGCACATCCCAAATCTGAGACAGTGAAGGCTTAGTGGTGAGAACATGGGCTCCAGATAGACCTGGCTTCAAGTCTTGGCTCTGTCATTCACCAGCTGTGTGAATTTGGGCAAGCCACTTTACTTCTCTGATGCTCAGTTTTCCCACCTAGCAAAATGGGTTACAGTGAAGGTTCATGAAGACTGAGTTAGATAATGCATACAATGTGTTTCATATACAATAATAAATAAAAATGCTGGCTGTTATAATATTGTCACTGAGTCTACATGTGTCTGAAACTAGCTCTTTTAAATCCAGGGTACAGCTTTACAAGCAGTAATTTGTTTGCATAGTTTAGACAGATCACCTGAGTTCCTTCTATGTAGTTATTGTTTATACTGAACCTTGGTAAATGTGTGAAATCAGAGGAGTTTGTCCCTAGGCACTCCCCCTCATCTCACTGGCTCCTCTCTCTGTTCTGTACAAGCCCATTTCTGCAGACTTGAGCTTCAACCCATTTCTCTCCATTGCTTCCTCATTAGCAGGAATTGATAAAAGTATCTGAACTGACATATAAGTGGCCATCTCATCCAGAGATACAGAATTCACATTTTAGTAGGTCAGAGCCTTAAGCCAAGACAGTGAAATAGAGCAGATGTTACTTCCAGCATTCATCAATGTAATGGGGAAAGTTTGAGGTCCCAGGAGGCTCTTCCCAACTCCAGAGTCCTGCCCATTCATAAAACTGGTACTAATTGATACATTACAGGCAACAAGGTAGTCTGTGTCTCAATTCTGCAGCTAGAAAATCAAGTCTCTAGCTTTTGCAAAAGTGTTATAATGGGGAAATTTGGACACTAATTTTATATACCAACCTTTTCTTGGTAAACAGACATAGCTCATGAGCACCAAGGCCCTTCCAGCATTGCACATCTATGATACTTAGAGTCAAGTGCATTTTTTTCTTCGGAGCTCAAGGCTAGGGTTGGGTATTTTTGCCTCACTGGGTTTGTAGGAGACTCAACTGCAAAGTCGTTAATTGCTTTGGTGAATCAACCAGTAAAGAAAGACAGTCCAGCTCTTGTCCCCACACTGCAAAGTCATCAGAGGCTTCTGGACTTCTCTGCAAAACCCTCATTAAAGATGGGTCCTCGTGGCTCTCACAGAATTCTTTATTATGTCCTTTGAGCTGAGACTGCAAGGTAAAGAAAGAAAAAAAGGAAAATAACTAAATTTGTTATTATGGAAAATTCCAAACATATACAAAAGATGAGAGAATTGTATAATACACCCCCATGAATTTGTCATTTACCTTTGAGAGTTACAAACTCAGGGCCAATCATTTTTCATCTGTGCCCTACACACGCTCCTCCACCATAATTTTGAAACAGATTCCAGATATAATATAACATAATTTCATCTGTAAATATTTTTATAATTGCACCTTTGTTATGGCCAACAAAATCCATCTCTGCAGAAGAGAAGTCATTCTTCCCTCCCACCATGATGCTGAGGACATTTGGCCAGTACTTGCATCCATGCCCAGGAGTGGTCCCTGGTTTAGGCAAGCTTGAGGGTTTACTAAATGCTGTCCAAAGTCTGTCCTGTCCCTTGGATAGAAAAAGGAACCCATAAAATGCCTGGTAGTGGTGCCACTAACTAGGTGCAAGCCTTTTTTTTTTTTTTTTTTTTCCTCCAGCAGGGATGATGCTCAATAGCTGCGATGAGGTCCAAGCTGAGAGAAAAGCATCATGGTCGTGAATCCCAACTGGATTCATCATTTCCCACATACTTTACTTCATTTAGCTTTCACCAATTCTGATGTTCCATTTTACAAATAAGAGAACTAAGACCTAAGGTCACATAGCTAGTAGTTACGTGTAGCAGAGACTGATTAGATGCTAATCAAGTTCAGTTCCTCTTTTCCGTAGACACGGCTAGATTACTTTCCCAGGTTCTCTTGCAGTTAGGTTTGGCCATCTGACTAAGTTCTAGCCAAAGTAATATAGGCCAGTCCCATAAAAAACATCTAGGGCAATTTAGCATGTTCTTTCTTTCTCCATCTACTGGCTGAATGGAAACAAATTCAAGGGCTTAGACAAGGACAGAGCCATAAGAAGGAAGGAACTTGGGTCCCTGGGTGACCATGTGAAGCAGAGACCCCTCCCAACCTACTTTGAACTGTGAAATATGCAAAAAAAATTTTTTATTATGTGAAACTTCTGAAATACGGGTGATGTATGTTAAAGTAGTAAGCCTACCCTGACCAATACAGTGGCACAGATGGGATTTAAACCCTAAGTCTGTCTATGCCAATGTCCAAAGTCTTCCCCTAAACCACACTGCCTCCAGGCACAACAAATAAGAATTGCTTATAAGGCCGGGAGCAGTGGCTCACACCTGTAATCCCAGCGCTTTGGGAGACCGAGGCGGGAGGATCATGAGGTCAGGAGATCGAGACTAGCCTGGCCAATATGGTGAAACCCTGTCTCTACTAAAAATACAAAAATTAGCCAGCATTGTTGCGCAGCCTGTAGTCCCAGTGAGGCTGAGGCAGAAGAATCACTTGAACCCGGGAGGCAGAGGTTGCAGTGAGCCAAGATCGCACCACTGCACTCCAGCCTGGGTGACAGAGTGAGACTCCAGTCTCAAAAAAAAAAAAAAAAAAAAAATTGCTTATAAGAATCTCCTACATGGTCAGCATGTGATAGGACTGTATTCAAGGAGATCTCACATCTTAGATGTGTGCTAATATGATAGCCACTGGCCACATGGGGCTGTCTAAATTAATTAAAATAAAATAAAGTTAAAAATTTAGTTTCTTAATTGCAGTGGCACATTTCAAGTATGCAGTAGCCTCCTGTAGCTAATGGCTACCACATTGGAATATGCAGACAGAGAACACTTCTGTCATCATGGAAAGTTCTGTTGGATAATGCTGTCTTACGAAGACCTTCATTCACAATGCACCCTTCCCCAGACCCCCGCAGAAAAGCTAGAAGCTGGGGATACTGTTTACGAGATGGTAGAGGGTAGCATAGCCAGCAGTCAGATTGTCATAGACATAAAGACCTCTCCCCTGGCCTGAACTTGGGTCTTTTGTTCTTGCCTTTCTTATTTAACTCTCAGGCAATCATCTTATGGCCCTCCTGTACTCACTGGTAGCATGATTTCGATATGACTTCCTCAAACAGAAGGAGCTCTGTCTGACCCTGTTCTCCAGACAGTCCTGAGAGCAGGAACCGCACATAATTCCCTCCCAAGCATCTGTGTAGCTGCTGAGCATCAGATGCCAAGACTGGAGAGAACACAGGGCTGTGCTTCCTGGCCTGGATTAAGGATATTTCACACGGCAGCCAGAGTGATTTTTCAAAACACACATCCAACAATGTTGCCCCTTAGTTGAAATCCTATAATTCTCATTGCCCTCAGAATTGTGTAAACATCTCAACATGTCTCCTGTTGTTACTGAATCATTGATTATTTCTGCTTTTCCACTTTCTGCTCCTGGGCCCCTTGAACCTGGTGTTCCTGCCATATTGAAAGTGCTGCAGTTCTCCAAACTCACAGGTTTGCTTTTACCCCTGAGTGTTTGCTCAGGCTTTTCCTTCTGCAGGGACTCTATCTTTCCCCATGTCTGTTTAGCTAACTCCTACATGTAGGGCTTAGCTTGGAAATGCTTCTTCCCCACTCCCACCCCCTTTCCCACTATAGAACTTACCACACTTCCCAGCCATGTTTAGGGAACAGCAGATGTTTTCAGTTCAGGTATCAAAAGCAGAGACTATTTTGTGGAGGTTTTTCTCAAGAGGGTGACCCTTCTCAGTCCATCTAAATCATAAGTCTCAGTCCCTCCCTCCTTTCAACACACACACACACACACACACACACGCACACGCACACGCACACTTCCCATCTACTTAATTCCTCTGCAGAGTCACCGGGGAGGCAAGTGGAGCCCTGTAAATCTCTCACAAGCTGTGACGCCCAGAAACCTCTGCTCCTTGACCAGCCACTGTGAAACAAGTGCCCCTAAATCCATGGGCCATGCCCCACTCCCCTCCTACTTGCCACCATCCCATCATCTGAAGGGGGGGCCTGATATACAGAATAGGGTGTGGCAAAGTCACAGTCCAAGCCGGTGCCAAGAAGTGCTGTGGGTCTTCACTTCATTGGATTACTTTTATGGGATTGGAGCAGATAGGGGCAGTGACTCCAGTGCCTGAGACAACATGACAATAAATCGCCACGGTGACTCTTCCATAGCTCATAACTAGTAAATCAAGTCGATTGAACAATACATTTACTGCAAATTTAAGAAGCTGTTCTTCCATTTTTTAAGTATATGTGTTAAATCATGCCCAGAGTCATAAAGAATGGAGACAGCCAGCCTCGGTGTGAAAAAACAACAAAACACAGCCGCATGCTTAAAAAAGTTAGAACATTCTAACTTCTTTGTTGATGACAGAGTGAATACCCTGCCTGATAGCTCCATGGGGCTCTTTTCCCAGCGAGACAGACTAGAATCTCCAAAGTGGTAAGCTAATGACTTCTTAACTAATGCCTGAGTCAATTTTGCAAATACAAGTTCAATGTTAGCAGGCTCCTTCTTTGCTCCAGATTCCTGTTGTAGACAAAAAAAAAAAAAAAAAAGAAAGAAACACAACAGCCTTTTTAGTGAATTACAGCCCTGCTTGCATCACTTGGATGGCCATGAGGGTCAGGAGAGGGAGTGACTTACTGACTGTTTTTCTCTGGAAGATTCCCTTTACTCCTCATTTCACTCTATTCAAGTGCTGCTGAGCTGAATGCAGCTCCCAACTCATGATGCTCGTCTGACCAGGCTTTGCTGTCAGCTTGCTCTCTTATTTGTGTTCCTCTGCCCCGCCTATATATTAACAGGGGAACCTGGCATTCAATAAACATTTTATTTGAACTGATAGGTCTTTATCCACTAATGTTAGTTCAACTAACATTTAGTGGATGAAGTGTTCAACTTAGTGTTCAACTAACTAATGTTAGTTCAACAAACACTTCTTAAACCATTCATTCATTTAGATGCAATTGTTGAATATGCAGTTGCTGTGCTGGGCATATGGTGGTAAGCAAGCTAGACACTGACTTTGCCTCCTTGGAGTATAGCTTATGGTTTAAAGAGAAAGACAGACAGTGAGTCTGCATTGATGTTTAGGCTTATGAAAACCTCATCTGGGGTCAGTGAAGTCTGAGGGGTGACTAGAAGCTAGATTTACAAATTCTCAAAATGATCCCTTGAGATAGAGATATTATTCCATTTTCAGATGAAGAATTGGAGGCATGCGTCACACAGCCACAATAGTGGCAAAGCTAGTATGTGTGATGGGGTGTGTGTGGACCCCAGGGAAGCACAGGGAAGAGACATTTGGTCCAGCCGAGCTGTCAGGGAAGATGCTCTGGAGGAGACAACATCTGAGCTGAGCCTGGAAAGAAGGCAGGAATCTGCCAAATGAGTGAGGGAATGATGTGACCACCAGGCAGAGCAAAGACACCAGGGCATGAAACATCTCAGCATGTGCCTGCAGTGTGAAGCCAGAGAGAGAGCACATCAGGGCCAAGGTGAGGGAAGCAGCCCATGGAAGTCTTGTGTGGCAAGCTTAGGAGTTGGACCCTTTCCTGCAGGCCATGAGATGCCACCCAAGGGCTTCAGTCAAATGCATAATGCAGTTGGATCTTATTTGAAAAAAAAAGAAAAAAAAAAAAAAAAAAAAAAAACCCACTCTGGCCCAGCAATGTGGATGATGGATTTGAGGAGGACCAGATGGGAAGCAGGGGGACCAATTAGCAGGCTATTGTAGTATTCCAGGAGAGAAATAAGGAGGGCTTCAACTAGGGCAATGGTACTGGGGATGGACAAGAGGGAACATGACAGAAATATGTTTATGGTAAAAAGGATCAGGACTCTGCTTGGCTGGATGTGGAACAGCACAAGAAGGTCCCAGGTCAGGCTGTGCTGCCTGGACAAATGACCGTGCTAATCTGGGACAAAGGAGTGCAAAGGGGAGCTCCTGCGCGTGTAGATGCCGCCCTTCCAGGAAGGAGGGTGGTCATAGTTCTCTCTCAGGCTCTTTTCCAGCCGGAGCTGTTTATGCTGGACTGGAGGGACCTGCCAGCTGGGGCTATTCGAGGCCTGAGAGCAATGCAGATCTCAGAAACAGGCTGGTTCACCTGAAACACACTCAGCAACTCCTTTGGCTATAGGGCGATACATTTTCAAAATAAGGTTGAGCAAATCCCAGCATAGCAGGCCACAGAAGCTAAAGGATTATAGAACTGCTGATCACAGTTAAGATATAAGAGGAGAGATTAACTTTTGGGTCTCATCTCCCATCATTCTTCTTCCCACCCCCTTCTTGTCCCCCAATCTGCACACGTGTGCACACACATACGCTCAAGCATGCATACGCGAGTTTGCATACGCTTTATCATCCTTAAACTTCTCACCTTCCCCCAGACACACCAGGCCTGCCCCACTTCCTCTTTGCACCTGCTGTTCTCTCTGCCTGCAGAGTCTTCCCTCCAAGTTCTCCACTGGGCAAAATTGTTTTCTTCCCTCCATGCCAATCCAGATGCCTGGCCTCTCTGTTGCCCAGCCCCACTGCCCCATGTGGGGTTAATTGTGCTGCCCCAAATATCCTCACCACACTCCCACTACCCCCACCAAAGAGCACTTTGTGAGATCCTCATTCACTGCCAAGCCGAACTCCTGAAGTCTTGTTAATCTTGGCATCCCCAGCAGTGGCACAAGGTCTGGTCCATCCCTGGTGCTCAAAAACTGTTTGAGGAATGAGCAAATCCCCTGAAGGTGGACTAGAAAATACCTTCCCTAGCCATGATTGCAAGTTCCTCACTTAAATGAAGGGCGGTATCTTTGCTCTCTGGACACTCACATGCCATTAGGAAATCAAGCCTGAAAACACATGAGACAAGGGCCATAAAGGCGGTGCCTACCTTCACCCTCACTTCTACATGAATAGGTCAATTATTTTTCTGAAATTGGCCCTTATATTTATCCCCACTTTATAGAAAAGGGTTCCACCCTCAGGGAAGGCAACAGCTCTTTCAGACTAAAATGATCAAAGACTTGTTTAGCATCTTTCAGGGGAAATGAGTAGGTAAATGAGAACACCAGCTGTCTGGGGGTTGGTTCTTACAGAGATTCCCCAGGCTGACCACAGTTGTTGGACCCAGATGAAGCCACCCAGAGAGCGAAGGCTTCAGTTGTTCGTCAGGTGGCCTGTGCAGTCCTCTGTGATTCTATTTGGCTTCAGGAGCAGGAGGGGGGGTACTGACTACTATGAACCAACTTAGCCCCCCCGAGAATTATCTCTGCCTGCCTCAGGCTGGGTACCTCACCTTGACAAAGGTGAGGCTCATCAGCAGGGCAATAGACAAGGGCTAGGAGGGGCCTTTGGAATTTGCATTTCTAACAGGTTCCCAAATGCAAGTTGATGGTGCTGGTCTAGGCACACGCTTGTGAACCTCTGTTCTAAAGTGATAAACAGCAATGACAACAACAGAAACTCTTGCCGCATATTTACTATGTGCCACACAGTGTTCTAAGCCTTTCTCTGGATTCTTATTGTATGGTCCTTACAACACTTCTCTGAACCAGGTACTATCATCCCCACTCATCAGATGGAAAAACAGAGGTGCAGAGGACAGCAGTTGGCTCAAGATCAGATAGCAGAGCTGGGATTTGAAGCCAAACAGTCTGATTCTAGAGCTGCTATTCTTAAATATCATGCTGCAGGGAAGTACAGAAGGCAGACCAGTACCCTGACCTTTCGTAGAATGGCACACCAGGAAATAAGAGGCCAGCATTTGCCCTTGTTCTGACCCCCATACCCCTCCAGGCTCTCCAGCTCCAGGCAGGGATGGATGTCAGCTCCCTGCTAGGGTGGAGCTCTGCAGAGTCCAGAAAGTACAAGTGAGCTGGAGAATGCTGGGCAGATGAGCTGGGTGCCCCTTTCCCCCCAGCCTCACAGCAATGGCCTTCAGATTGCTGCCTCTCCTGGGTGCCAGGATTGCAGCTGTCTGGAACCTAATCTCCATTCTGCTGGTTTGGGTTGCTATGGTAATTGAATTCACTTAAAGTTGTCTCCAAGCTAGTCTGTCTACTTCTTTCTGCCCATAGCCTGGAAGGGCACAAGCCCAGGATGGAGGGCAAGAAGGAGAAGGGATTGCTGCTCTGGGAAGCCTACATGTTTTTCCTGATCCAGAGATCTTCCTCAGAGGCAAACAGAAGAGAAAATCACAAAGAAATGTTTTTTGCAAGTCTCTCTCCAGCTTCCTTTTTGCTGCCTTAGTTCCTTTCTGTACAGATACATTGGAGTTAGATGGACCGGAAAGGCAGGGACTGGCACAAGGCACTGTGAGAGCCTCTTTCATTCTTCAAAGTTTTGTTACTCATTCAACAAACGCTTCCTGGAGGTTGACTGTATTCTAGGCTGCTTGCCCAGACTGGGGTCTCTCTGGAGGTAGCTAAGGATCCAGAGCCACAGGGAATGTCCCCTGGCAGCACAGGTCTGTGTGGCCACCACTCTGAGATTTCAGGAGAATGGCCAGCCAGGGTCAGACCCTGACAGGGAGATTAGGGACTGTGGCCCATCTCCCTTTCCTCCTTTCTCTGCTTGGGGGAGATGCATCACACAGCTCAGGGCTGCTGCACACATAGAGGGGAATCAGAGATCCTAGAAACTAAGCTGCAGTGGACTGGGACCATCCCTAGCTGAGACCTGAGGTGCAAATAATACTCATTTTCTCCACCATTATAATGCAGGAAAAGTTCTGACACATAAGACAAATGACTAGGATGGAAGCTCATGTCAAAGAGCTGCCTGAGGTGTGTGTAGGAATGACAGACCCTTCACCTGACCACCACCACTTTGCTTGGATGATAAGGGAGTAGAGATAAGAAGGTTATAGTAGATTGTAGGTGACCATGTGTTTGCAAGTCTCCGTCAGAGAAATCTCTGTGCAGAGTCAGGGTGGGGAATGAACTAAAATAAGGAACCTCAAACATCAATTTGGGGGAGTTCTGTTTGGGACAGGTGAGGGAGGTGCCTGGTCTATTCAAGGTCAAGTGCCTGATAGGCAGAAAAAAGTGTATTTCTAGAACTTGGGAGAGAGTTGCTTATTAAAAATGCACATGTGAGAATCATCGGCCTGGAGGTGACAGCTGAAGTTGTGAGAGAAGAAAACATTGCCCAGGGAGAAGGTGCAGAGGAGGGATGTGAGAGGAGGCAAGCACAGCTCCTTGGAGAATGGTCTGAGGCAGGGCAGTTGGTTTCTTTTAGAAAGCAGGGGAGTGGCCTGAAGCCAGTGGTTGGTAGGAAATAGTTAGTACTGCACATATGGTGTGAGCTTCAGGGAAGATGCTGCTGAGGGAGTTGTGGAAAGTCGGGCTAGCGCCATGGCTGTCAAATGTGAAAAGGCATCACGATGACTGGAGGCCTTATTACAACACAGCTGGCTGGGTCCCAGCCCCAGAGTCTCTAATTCACTAGGTTGGAGTGGAACCCAGGAATTCGCATTTCCTTCCTTCCTTCCTTCCTTCTTTCCTTATCTCTCTCCTTTTCCCCTCTTTCTCTCTTCCTTCCTTTCTTCCTTTCTTTCCTTTTTTCTTTCATTCTTTTTCTTTCTTTCTTCCTTTCTTTCCCTCTTTCCCTCTCTCTTTCTTTCATTCTTTCTTTTCTTTTCTTTCTTTCTTCCTTCACCTTCCTTCCTTTCTTTCCTTCTCTCTTTCTTTCTTTCATTCTTTCTTTTCTCTTTCTTCCCTTCTTTCTCCTTCCTCCCTCCCTCCTTTCTTTCTCTCTTTTCTTTCTTTTCTTTCTTTCTTCTTTTTTTCTTTCTTTTTCTTTCTTTCTTTCTTTCTTTTCTTTCTTTCTTTCGACAAAGTCTCTCCCTGTCCCCGAGACTGGAGCAATAGGGGAGCCTGCCTCACTGCAACCTTGACTTCCTGGGCTCAAGGAACCTTCCCACTTAGGCCTCCTAAAGTGTGGGGATTACAGGCCAGGTGTGAGCCATCAGCTGGGCTGGAATTTACATTTTTAACAGGCTCCCAAATGCAAGTTGATGCTGCTGGTCTCAGGACACGCCTTGTGAACCCCTGTTCTAAAGTGATAAACCTGCACTTGAGGAGGTTCGAATTCCATTTCATCCACCCTTTATTGTGGCCCAAGTTGGACAGGATGAGAGGAGATGCTGGGCTTTGGTTAAAAAGCAGAGGCAGAGACAAAGATGGAGAATGTAAGGCAGCTCCTTGGAGATAGAATGGATACTGAGGGAACATGATGACACTCAGGAGGGAAGGCCTGAGGGCCACAGCCCCCACCATGACTATGGGCCTATGATTGTGGGTCGTGTAAAGAGATCACTGGTGAGCCAGGCAGATGGGAGTATGGGGATTACAACCAGCCCCAAGGAGTCCTGAGCACCTCATCCCACATCCCTCTCCCAGCCCCGCTGTCCTAACCCTGCAGGATTATTGACAGCCTCTGGGCCTCAGGCCTTCCCAAGCAGAACCAGGCAGCTGCCTCATATCCTGGGTTATCTCTCACTGGGATTGCTCCGCGGACCAGGACCTGGTACTTTTTTCATTTTCTTTTCAAGAGCCCAGATCAGGCACTTTGAAGTGCCGTGAGGAGGCTGCTGACCTCAGTGCCAAACACCCTCTTGAGACTGAGCACCCTGCGGGGGGGAGGGGCAGAACTTGAGACTTATTTTCTCTCAGTGGAGTGAGTCCATAAAGAAAATCCAATTCATCGGTGTCCAAGAGAACATTACCAAGATAGACGAGACACCATGGGCAGTATTTAATTATGAGCGGGCAGAGCAAATAGGAGGGACGCAATAAAAATGCTAATCAGGGAGGGAAAAAGCCAGACTTCGTTTTCTTCTAGAATAGACTGAAGCTCATCTCTTCCCCCTCCATTTCCAGCCCCCAAATGAGTGCCACAAACCAGGTTCTGAATGTGACTTGGTGACAGGTGAGTTCATTTTAGCACCCCCCTCCCACGGCTTCTCCCTGCCCTCCATTGTCCCAATCTCCTAGTTCCTAGAAGATCCAGCCCAAAAAGAGGGAGGCTGGCTTTCCCTTGCAAGCACACGGCTTCCGCGTCAGCCAGGGAGAACTGGCAGAGAACTTAGAAAGTGAATGAAGTTATTATTCAGGGCTCGATTCCTTGTCCCAGGGAGCGCTTTAGGAAGGGGCAATCTCCCCCTTTCAGTGGCATATCCAGAGCTCACATGGGAAGGGAGGGAGACCTGCTCAGTGTCCCCCTGACAAACCTGAATTTCATATGTTGGGCTTAGTCTCTGGTCTGATCCTAAGTGGCTCAGTCAATCCAATTCTGAGCCACTTAGGATGAGCTTGGGGACATTCAGCCAGGCCCAAAGCAGATTCTCAATTCCTTTCAGCTTGGCGGAGCTTGACGTTGAAGTATGGTTTAGGAATTGCAGGCCGTTCCTGTCTCACCCCAATTTGGCAGACTCCTTGTGTAGCCAGATCCTTTGGGTCACTATATCCTTTCCTACTAAAGCTCAACTTTTCACACTGCTGCCAGGCAGATTTATTTCTCTAGTTTTGCTCAGTCACTGGGCTGCCTGGATCCCAAGCCTCATGCCACTTTTGGGTAAAATTTGCTTGGTTTTGGAGGCCTCAGTCTCGCGACTCAGCCCAGGCTCTTTCCCTAGGTTTGCTTCTTCTGTTTACTGGGCATACCATTCATCCTGGCTGGTTTCCATGCAATTTCCTTTCAATTTCCATGTAGTTTCCAATCAATTTCACTTGATTAATCTCTCTCTGGTCTTCTCAAATCCTTATGCAGCTTGAGGTCTTTCCAACATCACCAGGACAGGACCTGGGCCTGAGGACCACCTGGTATTTCATTCTGGGCCATCTCCCTTCCCTCCATGACTCAGGGAGAAAGAACTCGGGCCTTCGACTCTTAGCTTATGACCCCTTCCTGGAAAAATATCTGTTAGATTAAAAGTTTACATACCAGTCTAGCTACTTACCTGGTTTGGAACCCTAGACAAGCTGCTTAACTTCTTTGTGCCTCGATTTCCTCATCTAACAAATGGAGATAACATTATCTTCCTCAGATTGATTGTAAGACTTCAGTGCAAACACATGTAAAGAGATGATAAGGGCTGGGCGCGGTGGCTCACGCCTGTAATTCCAGCACTTTGGGAGGCCGAGGCGGGTGGATCAAGAGGTCAACATGGTGAAACCCCGTCTCTACTAAAACTACAAAAAATTAGCTGGGCATGGTGGCACGTGCCTGTAATCCCAGCTACTCAGGAGGCTGAGACAGGAGAATTGCCTGAACCCAGGAGGCGGAGGTTGCGGTGAGCCGAGATCGCGCCATTGCACTCCAGTCTGGGTAACAAGAGCGAAACTCCATCTCAAAAAAACAAAAAAAAAAAAAAAAAAAAAAGAGATAAGGGTGCCAATCACATAATAAACACTCAGAGAGTGTTAGCTGTCATCCTTATTATTGTTACGGTATTTATTATTAAAGTCAATGATTGTCTTATTTGCCCATATGTCCAGGTACTTGGTAGAATGGTGTAAATAAACATGCAATAATCATTGAATGAATGAATGTTCATTTAAACTAATTCTTTCGAATTGAGACATTACCCTTCCCAGGAAAATCTAAAGAGAGGACCCATGTTGACAAGGCTTTACATATAAGTGGCTAATAGTGTGATTTCAGGCATGTGTGGGAAAGGGATTTTAAGTCAGTGGTTCTTTTCAGTCTCCTTCCTATTGAGTCAAGATAGTTACTAGAAACATAACTAGGCCTGATTTTCTGGTCAGTAGCTCACAGTTATGTTCCTTAAGGGTTGAATCTCCCTTGTAACTCTAAAAGCAATGAAACCTTAGAAAGGTAACGAGCAAGGGGATAAAGGAGAGAAAGGAAAGTGCTAGCTACAGGGACCATCTTTCCTAGGTTCTGCCTAGGAAAGTCGCCACAGCCTGCACACATACTGAGGCTGGAAAGCCCACATCAGCTCATTCACTGTGAGACAAGGAGAGAGAGTGCCGCAGGAAGCTGACCTCAGACCCTGGCATAATAGGGCCCCTTCGAGAGTCAACCCCTATACTCTTTTGGAGAGAGCTCTGCCCCCTTCTGCGTCTCACAAGAGAGTTCTCATAATGGAGAGTGGAAATATTTTATCTGCATGTTGCTGGATGATTGTGCCATGAATCTTCTAGGGGGGATCAGGACAGAATCTTGATTAGAAAAAAGTTATGCAAATTCAGGGGCAAGGGGTAAACCAAGGCCTGAGAGCCGTGCCAGTCCCCACACTGGTATCACAGCCTGCCATGGACAGTGTGCCTTCATAGGGGTCATCCCACATGCTTCTCAACAGATGAACGGGTCAGTTGGGGCCTTTATTCCCCTTCCTTCCTTCCTTCCTTCCTTCCTTCCTTCCTTCCTTCCTTCTTTCCTTCCTTCCTTCCATCCTTCCTTCCTTTTGACATTCTTTAAAAATATATTCCTATTTTCACATGGTTCAACTAAATGTCACCAGTTCCCTGAGTAACCTTCCAGAGATATTTTATGCATATACAAGCAAATATACACATATATTCTCTCTCCCCTCTCCATGAATTGAAAGCTTGCTTTATACAATGTCATATGCCTTGCACTTTTTCATTTAATATTATACTTTGGAGTTTATTCTATATCAGTATATACAAGCTTACATCATTATTTTTGGTGGTGTAAACTATTATATTCTAGAAATTAGTTTATTTAACCAGTTTGTTTCCAATTGTTAATCTTTACAAATAAAACTGTAATGAATAACCTGTAAGTAAGTATACCTGCAGGATATATAAGTGTATCTGAAGATAAATTTCTATAACAGGAATTGTTTGGGCAAAGGCTTTATTCATTTGTAAATGTAATAGTTATTGACAAATTCCTTTCATAAATAGCCGCCTTTTTTGTTTCTTTTTAGTTATAACAAAACTGGAGCTTTAAGAGGGTAAGTGACTTGACTAAAGTTGTGCAGATTGCACATAAAGCAACTGGGATGATAACTAAGGTTTGTTGAACACTAGGGCTCTCTGGGACCATGAGCTCGAAGAAATGGGCACATCTAAGACGTATGCTGCAGATTGCTGAACTCTAATACAATCTACAGCTTTATATGTTAAACATTAAGCACTCCGGACTCAACTTTGAGAAAACCACACAGTCCCTACCCTCAAGCAATCTCAAGTCTAGAAGGGGAGAGAGACAAGAAAATGAAGTAATTTCAGTTTAGCATGGTGGGAGAAGGCTGAGATACAAGGAGACATAATGAGAACATGGGAAGGCATCCTGATCAGCTTTGGTTTCCTGGAGGAGGGGGCATTGAAGCTGACATTGGATAATCTAAAAATGCCCTTTGTAACATTAGTTATGACCTGCCTCTTGTTCAACTCTCACTGTTTCCCATACCAACCTTCTATCAAAGTTATTGATAAGTACCAAAATAAATTCCTTCGTGAAAGCATGGTATAGTTGCAATAATGGTAACAGAGGCTACCATATTCTGAGCTCCCACGGTGTGCCAGACACTGCTCTCTGGCTCAGTATTAACTAGCAGTGTGACGTTGGTCAGGTAACGTCTCTCATGCGTGACTAAGTCCCCACTACTGAAATGAAAAGTTGACCAGATGATCCCTAGCTTCCCAGCCCCAGCAGCTCTCACATGCTATGGCTCTGTCTCTCCTAAAATCACTGAAGTCTCTGCTGGGAGATAATGGACAAGGAAATGGCCAGGAGTGGGAGATGAAGGAAAAGGTAAAAGGACTAGAGATAGTCCTCAAACTGGCCAGTCAGCCTTGGGAAATTTAATTTTGAGAGAAGATGATGCATATGTGACATAAATATCAATACTGAAAACGCCTTACCGTTATATTTTTTCCAAAGTGATTTGGTATGTTATTTCATATGTTCTTCCTAACGATGTGAAGGAGGGAGTTAGGGAGGTGGGGAAACTGAGGCAGGGCCAAGGGCGGCTACTCAGCCTAAGTCCCATGGTAAAGCAGTGGTGCCGCCTGGGCTAGAACTGTGAACTTTTGTCCTGATACGTGACTAGTTCTGTTTTTCCATAAGGCAAAATTCTGATTGAGAGCAATCCCAAATCCCGACAACCTCCAGAAGGCTGCACTGAAAAGGCCTTTGTGGCGCTGCCCCCACCTCCTTTACTGTCCTCCCAGCAGCATAAGCCTTTCCCTGGGTCCTGGAGCCAGGCTTTTATTTCTAAAGAACAAGTCGAGGGAGTGGTTTTGGTGACTCAGCACCAATCAATCTGGCTACTGGGCCCTCTCTGGCCTTTGAGTCTGCTGAGTGGGATTTCTGCCTGGCTCTAGTGACCGGGCTGGACATCCCTGATAATCTGCTTCACCCTCTTGCTCCTCTGAGCCTGGGTCCTGCCTTGCTTTTCTGAGTCCTCCCTCTCTAGAGGTTCAGCCCTGCCCTTGACCCTATCCTGATGCTGATTCCAGAGCCTCCACTCTGAACCACTGAACACTGTTGTTTCTAGATCCCCTTTTCTGTGCTGTTCAAAAACTAAACACCGACTACTGGACCTCCCTGATGCTGACCACCAGTTAGGGTGTCTGTCTAGCTCTCATGACGTGTTTTCCAAATAATTATCTTTGCCTGATAGGCTGGCCACCTCCCATTGCTGCTAGGTTTGCCCCTAAGCTGCTCACCCACCACAATGGATGATGTTCCAATTCCAGTCTGGGTGATCTGGTGATCTGGCTGTCTGCAGGCTCTGAGCTTCATTTCAACAGCCACCACCTCCACCCCACCAAAACTGGAAGCCAGTAGGCTGGGTATACTGAAGCAAGTTGCTATCCTACCCTTTCTGGGGCCCTGTTGGCCCATCTATGGAAGTGCCTGCGAAGTTCCCTTTCCTTACAGGTATGAATAGGAGCACAGCCACTTTGGGCCCCTGGAGGGACAGCTCTGTCTGAAAACAGACGTGATTACTATTTCCATCACCATTATAATCCTTTAATCACACATTTGCAGCAGAGAGCCTGGGCAAGGTGAGTCCATTTATATAAACAGCAGGAAAAAAGGAGGCTCTGTGCTATATGCCAACCAGGCTTAGTGGAAACGTAGCAGTCGCTAGCCTTTCATGAGCAGAAAAATGAATAATCTAGGTTTTTAACCCAAAACAGCTCACATTCAAGCTGCCAGGACCTGTGCTCATATTACGAAGGGTTTCACAAAACCATATCACCCTTTCATGCTGGCCTGAGCATTTGGCTGTCGGTGGGCTGGAAGGCATGGAAGGACAGGCTCTCTGGATACCTGACTGTCCCTGAGCAAAGACTCTCCTATGCGTTTGGCCCTTGCATCCTGGAAGTAACAATCTGTCTTCCTATCATGAGTGGGATAAGGAGTCCAAGGAAGATTCCAAAACAATTGTTTGAAATGGGTCCTTAACAGATACAGGTGTTTCTTCCCCTCCCTTTGAGATGATGAGAGAATGAGGGAAACAGGTACTTCAACTCTAGAAAGGGAACTTCTTCATGTGAAACTGTGGCATTTCCCTATTTTCTCAGGTGGCAGAAGCAGAGAGGAGGCCCTGGTGACAGTGCAGTGGCACAGTTCACTGTAAGAAGAGCATTCGGGCTGGGAATATGCCCTGAATCTCCTAATTTTAGATAATTGCCTAGGTAGAGGTCAGTCTTTCCCTCCAAAGGACTGGTCTTCTTGTACATAAGACTCTTTTCTGCTTTGAATGGGGAATTACGATTTGCTCTTGCTGTGTTACAGAGCACTGCGGAACTTGGCACTGTACAAGAGTAATTCTTTATTTAGCTCACAGGTGTGGGTCACCTGCAGTCAGCTGGTCTCGGCCAGACTTGGCTGGACAGCTAGGATACAGCTCTGTAGCACGTCTCTCTCAGCCTTCCTCTGGGACCAGTGGGGATGTCAAAAGCACCTGAAGCTGAGCGGAGCATACAATGACACTTAAAACCTAGGCTCAGAACTTTCACGCTGTCACATGGCCAGTGGCAAAGCTAAGGACAGGGAAAGTGACCACTAATTTACGGGAAGAGCTGCAGAGTTACAGGGCAAGGGGATGAATGGAGAGGGGTGAAGAAATTGGCCTAATGACAAGTCTGCAGAATCCAGAAAGAGGTCAGAATTGTGCTTTCTCCCTTGAAGCTCTTGCAGAGGTCTCCCCCTCCATACCACTTCTGCTTGGGATGGATGAGATGATGGGAGATCTTCTGAAGAAGGACCCAGCCAACCCAGAGTAACTTGGCCTCATGACTCCCTCTCCATCTTTCCTGTGCTGGTCCAAATGTGGGCACAGACAGAATGGAAAGACAAGGAGTTTGCAGTGAGCCGAATGAGTACTTCAATCTCGTAGTGGTTAGGTCCTGATGAGTTGTAGTTTTCATGTCTGAAATTTCCCCAGGAGAATAAAGTGGCCAAAGTTATACACGACAAGGAGTGAAAAACAAAAACTGCTCCAATTCAGGTCACATGACCCATGTCACTGCTGAATGGGAAGCATGAACCAGCAGGATGAGTGATGCTGTGTCCAGCTTCAACCGCAGATCATCACATGGAGCTGAGATCTTGTAAATGATCTGAACAGAGATTTCACAGAAGCTTGATTAAAGGACTTGGCCTTGCCAGGACCCTGGACTTTTCAAACCAACAGAGGTCCAAAACACAGACTGTTGGGTTTCCATCCATGCAGAGTGGCTGCAAATGCAGCTGTGGTGACAGCAACTCAGTTTTCCAAAAATCCAGGCATGAAACTTTCCTCTCCCAGCCCTGCAGCCTTCCCCATCCCCCAATTAAATAAATGCTTGTTGTTTTGTTCCCTGCCATGAAGCATATTATTTCACGGTGTCTCATTTACTAGAGGTTACCAAAAGAAAGCTAAATTGTGATTTTGTTCAGCTGCTGATAACTCTTCCCTATTACCCTAACTCATTTTCAGTGGCATTTCAACACTTTGGTAATGAATTAGCTCTACCATTTCTGGCACAAAGAAAAGAGAGTTTAAATTAATTTTCAGCAAGGGATGCTATTGGTCCAGGCAGCTTCCCTCCCACTGTGTTAACATCAATGTCTTGTCTCGTTAAATGCCGATAAACAAGTATAACTCTCTAACAAGCCACAAACTGGCTTATTGACACCTATGTCAGCTATTCTTTGCTTCCCAAATCCCCTGCTTTATAGGCATACAGAGGTTATACAAAACAGGGGTTCTAATGAAACATCAGAATGAAAAGACGCTGCTGGCATCTGGGTTCCCTGGCTGCTTATTTTTGCTCTGTCTGACTTTCATCTAACAGGAGATTGTATTAATTTGGCCTTTCCACCCTCTGGGGTTCATTTGAGGCACATGTATTTTTTGGTTTCTCCACAGTGGGGCTGGGGCCCATTCCCCTTCCCAGTTCTCCCCAGCTCTCTCAAGCAAAGGTTCCATTGGCTTTTACACTGGGTACTCCTCACCATGTCAGCAAGTCAGACCATTGGCGACAAAATTGCTAGTAGATGGACAGGCACAGTGGCTCATACCTGTAATTCCAGCACTTTGGGAGGCTGAGGCAGGCAGATCACGAGTTCAGGAGATCAAGACCATCTTGGGCAACGTGGTGAAACCCCGTCTCTACTAAAATACAAAAAATTAGCTGAGCATGATAGCACACACTTATGGTCCCAGCTACTTGGGAGGCTGAGGCAGGAGAATCGCTTGAACCCAGGAGGTGGAGGTTGCAGTGAGCCAAGATTGTGCCACTGCACTCCAGCCTGGCGATAGAGCAAGACTCCATCTAAAACAAAATGCCGGTAGCCCTTTCACTTGCTCACTTCATGTGTTGCTGAGACCTGAGGACACAGAACACAGGACACAGGAGAGCAGGGATCCCTAGTATGATGTCCCACCAGATTGTCAGGCCACAGATTGACAGAATGGCCAATCACCAAAAATGGTTATGGCTATGACCAATGGCTGGCACATGGCACATGGTCAGGTCACTAAGGCTCCCTGCCCAACTCCTGTTCAAGATCCCAGGAACAAAATAGAAAGCAACCTGGTCACCTGGAACTGGCTCAGATGTCCCCAGAGGAAGGGGGTTAGATGAGATGACCCATTCTTTGTTGTGAGGGCACCATAATATTCCTGGTATTCAAAATCAAACACTATTTTTAAAGTTCACATTCTTGTGAATGTACATAGGAGATCTCTTCTCCATAATTATTCCACGGGCATAACAATGTGATCAGTGATCGGTAGAATTAACAATAGGAAAGGGATATGAAAATAACGTTTCAGGCTGCCAGTCTCCAGGGAGACAGCACTCCTGCCCCTGTTCAAGCCTGCCCCTCATGCAGCACGGTTGGGGACAGTGCTTCACATTCTTGCCGTTCTTTGCAGGGACATAGAACACAAACACAAAGGAAATGTTACAGGACCAGCAGGTTCATATGCTTCGGCACAGGAGCAGACCAGTTGCGCTGAGACAGCAGGGTTTGAAGCAGAGAAAGGATTTAATCATTGCAGGGCATGGAGCCAGGAGATGGGAGGAGACCCTCAAATCTAACTCCCTGAGTGCTGGACTGGGGTCTTTAAGAGGATCATGAAGAGTAGGGGGCTGGAAAAAGTGGGTTATTGAATAGTCGGGGCAAGGGGGATGAAGTCCTGAGAGCATGGAAACTGCTTTCTTTGGTGACCCAGCTTCCTGTGGAGTCCTTCAGCTGGCATCAGTGGGGTCCTTCACACCAGCTGGTGTCAGTGGGGTCTTCCACATCATCTGGCATCAGTAGGGTCCTTCAGACCAGCCAGGGTTAGTAGAGCAGTTAAGGGGATCTGTAATCTTGTAACAGGGTCCACACAATTCTAGGACAGTAGACAAACAACTCTGAGTAAGCAGGTCAGTGAGCAAGCTGACCTAACGATCAATGCCGAATACGCTGCAAGCTTGGTTTATTTTTGTTCCCCCCACACGCCCACTTCTTCCCTGATTAATTTTATAAATTTATAGGGATTGTTTCAGAAACAGGAAATTGACTTGGGGGTGTGTGTGTGTATGTGTGTGTGCGCACGCGTGCGCGTGTGTGTGTACATGTCAGGCATTGAATGCTGAGGAGGCTAGCATGGGGTGGGTGGAGAGAGCTGGTGAAGAACAAAGTTGGCCCACTCAAGGTAGCTTTGATCATGGCTTCTTTTGAAGTTTTTCTTTGCAAGTTCTTCCTCAGTGCTGTAGGGCTCCAGGGACCAATCTCTCCTACCATCTACCCTCACTCTGTAGATAATCTCACTTAGTCTTCTGGCTCTAAATATCTGACAACTCCCATGTTGTTTTTATTTCCTTCCAGACCTCTTCCCTGAACTCTTACTGCTTGTCTCCACTGGATGATTAACGGAGATCTCAGACTTAACATGTCCCAATGCTAGCCCCTCTGATTTCTCCCTCTAAGCCGGCTCCTCCTACAGCCCTTCTCACCTCATAAGTAGCAATGTCATTTTCCCAGATACTCAAGCCAAAAATCTTGGTGTTTTTTTGATTCCTCTTTCTGTTGATTTCTCTTTCTTGAAATCCCCCCTTGCCCCGACTGTCCAATCCATCAACAAATCTTATTGGCTCCTCCTTTAAAATATATCCAGAATCCAACATTTCTCACTCCTTCAGCGCCTGCTATCCTAGCCCACATCACCAGTCTCTGACATGGGCTTCCTTGGTCCACCCTTGCATCAATGCCTACAGTCTTTTCTCAATAGCTGCTCAGAGTGATCTTTCGAAATTGTGTGTCACATCATGTCACTCCCTGCTCCAACTCCTCATTCAAGGAAAAGCCCAAATCCTTAAATGCCCTCCAAAGTCACACAAAACCTGGCCCCATGGCCCCCTTGGCCTCACCCCCAACCCCCTGCTCAATTTGTTCCTGACTGTGCTGGCCTCCTTGCCTTTTCTCAAGTTGGCTGGGCACACTTCTGCCTCACAGCCTTTGTAATTGCTGTTCACTTTGCAGGGAATGCTCTTCCCCTGGGTATGGCTAGGCCCCCCACCCACCCCAATTCTTTTAGGCTTTTCACTATAAGGCCTTCCCTGACCACCTCATATAATGTTGTTCCCTTACCCCTTGAACTGACAATTTATTTATCCATTTCCTGCTTTTTTTTCAATATTAATATGATCATTATTTATTATATATTTGTCTGCCTTCTCCATTAAAATATAAATTTCATTAGGGCAGAATTATTTAAGAGAATTGATTCTGCTTGTTCACTACTATATTCCAGCAGATAGTAAGTGCATAATAATGGCTATGAATGAGTGAACAAATGAATGAGTACCATTACCCCTCCAAATCCTTGGTAAACATGGTGGTATGATAGGAGGAAAGTCCCTGAGAGGGGTCCTCTGTCACCTTTTCAAAGTTATTTCCTCTGTCCAGCACATTCTTCCCTCTCCTGATCTAACTCTGGTTCATCCTTGAGGGGTCAATTTAAATATCGCTTTTTTTAGCCTGGGGGGTCTAAATTAGCAATATTAAGTGATTCTGTAGTTCTGAGTATTTCTTTGCGTAGCATTTTGCATGCTCAGGATTTTATAATAAATCATTTATAGCTGTTGTTTAATGTCTGTTTTCCCTATTAGACTGTGAGGGTCTTTGTTCACAGCTGGGTCCCCAGCACACATGGCTCAGCACGTGCGTGTGCTCGGTTAGGAACAGTTGACCGTTAAGAGAATATGGGACTTTAAATGTTCAATTAAAGCCTGAAGACAACATGTCGGAGGGCAGGGCCTCAAAAACAGTTATGGAGAGGCAGACACCATTCCAGGGATGAGCCAAGGCCAGGCTCCCCCAGAGTTGTGAGAGGAGCCAGGGTCTCTGCCAAACCCCCACCCCCTCTGAGTGGACTGCCTGTTGTCATGTGATGGGTTCAGCTTGCAAATCTAGCTCTCAAGAGACCCTTGTTTGCCTGCAGTCAGGATGCACTGATAGGTAGGAGGGCTTTACTCATACCCTTGACCTTGAGTTTCACATTGGCAGGTAGTCCATGAGGGTGTTAACTAAGAGGGAAATGAGTGCATTTTTCAATCCATAAAAAACCCACATGATTTTAGAGCCAGAAGAGATCATTTAACCCTGTGTTCTCATTTCTCAGAAAAGAAAACTGAGGCTCAGAGAGCTGATATGACTTGCCTAAGGGTCACACAACTAATTAATGAGAATAAAGCTAAATATCCAGGAACCCTGCGGCCAACATGTGTTTTTTCTACTATGCGATGATCCTGCTTTTTTATTCTTCTTGCCCTGAAATAAAGCTTTTTTGTTAAAAAAAAAAAAAAAAAAAAAAAAAAAAAGCTCAACAGGCCAGGCGCGGTGGCTCATGCCTGGGATCCCTGCACTTTGGGAGGCTGAGGCAGGCAGATCATGAGGTCGAGAGATCAAGACCATCTTGGCCAACATGGTGAAATCCTGTCTCTACTAAAATACAAAAATTAGTTGGGCATGGTGGCGCGTGCCTGTAGTCCCAGCTACTCGGGAGGCTGAGGCAGGAGAATAGCTTGAACCCAGAAGGCGGAGGTTGCAGTGAGCTGAGATCGTGTCACTGCACTCCAGCCTGGCACCTGGCAACAGAGCAAGGCTCTGTCTC
>NW_022437009.1:8048273-8084402 GCF_009761245.1 Sapajus apella | reverse complement strand
AAAAAAAAAAAAAAAAAAAAAAACAAAAGCTCAACAACAACATTAAGAAATAAAAGAGGGTATCTTAAAAAGTAAACTTGAAAAATGTCATCTAAGTACAATTTATTACCATTATGAAACCTTAAGTACAAATTTTAATCTTACTTGATTTTTTTCCCTCAGGTTTCAGTAAAAGATTGCTTTTACCGCACCCAGACTCCTTATTTCTCAGCTTTGCAATTCCAGACCAGGCCCAAGTTTGCCATTTCCACACAACGTTTTGACCTAAGCTTCTCTGAGGTGTGAACAGGTCATTTCTCACAGCTGAGCCATGTCCTCTAGTCCCCCTTTCTCCCCCACCCTTCTTTCTTTCTCTCTCCCTCTCCCTCCTGCATTCTCATTCTCTCTCTTCCTCCCTCCTTACATTCCCTTCTGTTGCTCCTGAACCTGAGATTTCCTTTTCTTCAAAGTTTCCTCCTGCTTCATTGACACGTCCACTATAGATACATTTGGTTTTGCTTGAAATTTGCTGGTAATTTGAAAATAACCAGTAAGTTTTCTCCATGACACTTCCTTATAGCTGCATCTGAAACTTGGTTTAGATACCAAACTAAATGACCAATATTTATTACTGAGGATGGTATAAAGAGGTAAGAAACATTGTCATTTGCCTGATGGGTCGTTCTAGCTAGTTGGGACATACAGACATGGCCAGTTGATTAAAAGTCCGTGATATCGCTTCTCACCACGCCACTTTTGGCTTCCTGGGCCAGGCCACCTCATCTCCTGCCTGGATTCTGCCACAGCCTCCTCACTGACCTCCTGCTGCAGCCTTGTCTCCACCCTCCACAGCGAACTGGCATGATCTACTTAAAATGGAAATCTGGTCCTGTTCCTCCTCAGCCTCAAGCCCTGCAATGTGTCTCCATTCTTCAGAGTGAAAGCTGAAGCCTTTACACCCGCCCGAGGGCCCCGTAATCTATCATTTACCACTGCTCTGCTCTCTTTGTTAATTCTCTGATTTCCTTTTCTATTACTCATTAGTTTCTTAGTCTTCACCTCTGGGCTCTCTCCATATCAGCCTCTTTGCTATTTGCTACAAGCAGAATGTTTGCTCACAAATTCATACGTTAAAACCTAATCCCCAGTGTGGTGGTATTTGTGGGGTGGGGCTTTGGGGAGTTGATTAATCATGAAGGCTCTGGGTCTTGATTAGATTAGTGGCTGTATAAAAAAGGTCCCAGAGAGCTCCTTCGCACCTTCGAGGATCGCAGCAAACAGACAGTCATCTATGAACTAGGAAGTGGGCCCTCACCAGATACAGGATCTGCCAGGACCTTGATCTTGGACTTCCCAGCCTCCAGAACCATGAGAAATAAATATTTGTTGTTTATAAGTCACTCAGCCTATGATATTTTCTTCTCACGTTCAAATAATGAACAAAAACATGATTCTTCAGCACACCAGACACCCCAGCTTTAGGACCTTTCTATTGGTTGTTCTACCTGATAACCCCCCTCACCTCCTTCAGGCCTTTGCTCCGGTCACACGGCCTCTTCATCCTGTACTCTCAGTCACCTTAAGCTGCTCTACCTTTTATTTCCACTGGATTTACCACCTTCTAGCAGTCAGTAAAATCTACAAATTTATGATGTTTACTGTTGCTTGTCTGTCTTCCCAGCTGTGATGTTAACTCTCTGACCTTAGGGATCTATTTTATTCCCTTTTGTTCCCCAACACTAGGACAGTACCTGGCACAGAGCAGGTACCCAAGAAATACCTGTGGAATGGGATTGTTCCATTACTTGATCCTAGTAGTAGCTGACACTTTTTGAGAACTTACTTTGTGCCAGGCACGGTTTTAAGCTTTGTAGATGTATGAACTCACTTAACAGATAGTAAGTGCTAAGCTGTGACTGTTTTAATCCCCTCTAAGCTGTGAAATGCTACTTTCTGGCTTTGCAAGTGATTCTCAGCTGGGTAAAACCTGTCACTCAGGACAAGGTGAAGGGGGAGGGGGCTAAAAGGAGAAGCAGAGGGACTAAAGGGAGAAGAGGGAGTTAAAAGGAGAAAGGAGGGAAGTGTAGTTTGAAACACTGATCCAGTAAGCCAAGTGGTTTTATAATACAAATTGCAGAAATTCAGCTTTAAAATATTCTACCCTACCAGCTGGTTTAGGACAAGGTGGGGGGAATAAACAAGATAAACTTAGAAAAATTATAGATGGCTTGAATGAAAATGGGATCCTGCAAGGTAGCATGCACATTGTAGGTAAACAGAAGCACAACGTGTAAGAGGGTTGACAAGACACAATTGATGTTTTTCTGTGGTGCTCATTGTTAACAGAACATTGTAGCTTACGCTGGAGCGAGACTTTAAAATATACATATAATCTGAGCTTTCTGAGCCTTTCTAGCCCATGGCTCTCATTCATGGCAATAGCTCTTATTTCTCAGGTTCTTACCTCTGCCTGCCCACCCAAGGCCCTGGCCCCTGTGTACTCACTGGTATGGCTGGAAAAAGCCCTGACTTGTGGGCTTTTTCTTGAGTGGAGTGGGATGGGGAGAGCCTCGCATGCAATAAAATTGGTCACGTGGGTGCTGCTGTGCCCAAAGAGCTGTGCTGTCCAGAAGGAAGGTCACATGGGGCTACTGGGCCATTGACATGCAGCTAATCTACACTGAGACATGCCATAGTGTAAAATGCTCACTGGATTTCAAAGGCAATACAAAAAATGTAAAGTGTCTCAGTACTATCTTTTTCATATTGATTACATATTGACTTGATAATATTTTGGATACTGAGCTTAGTTTTTTGTTTGTTTTGCCTTTTCAAATGTGGCTGCTAGAAAATTTAAAGTTATATCTGTGGTTTGCACTTGCGGCAGGCAGGCATTATATTTCTGTATTTCTGCATACAGTGTTACCATAGATGCTGCCCTTTCTCCTGGGCACCACTGGACCAGTGCCCACCCTTGCTGCCACACTTTCTTTAAAGTGTATAGTTTGATGAGTTTTGACAAATAATGACCCTGTATAACACCACCTTAATTAATCAAGATATAGAAATTTTTCATTATTCCAAAAAGTCTCCTTGTGCTAGAGAAGATCTGAGGGCCAACTTAAAGCTGTATTCAGAAATTGACCTCCTCATAACTTTACTTCTCTTCAGGGCCTGCTTCTCTTGCCCTGAAGGATGATTCTCAGCAGGGAGGCTCCTCCAGCCCTCCTTTGTTCAGGGCAGGAGTCTCTACCAGCTCCCCATGGATGAAGGTACTCACTTAACAGATAGTCCCTGCTAAACTGTGACTGTTAATCCCTTGTAAGCTGTGAAATGCTACTTTCCGGTTTTGCAAGTGATTCTCCACCAGGTGAAACTTGATAGTTCTCCAAACTTTCCCAATCCTGGCCCAGCACAAGCCCCTGCGACACACAGACTAAGTGTTTTTTGTTTTGTTTTTCCTTTGGTTTGTTGAAATACAAAGTGACATTGACACATCAATCAACCTAAGGAAGCTTTAAGGAGGAGGAGGTGGTGTGTGTGTGTGTGTGTGTGTGTGTGTGTGTGTGTGCGTGCGTGTGTTTTAATCAGCACTGAATAAATGGAAGAGCCGTAGTTGGGAGGTCTGAGAGCAGTAACAACCGAGGACCCTGCGTGATCTGGCACCTGCAGGCATCTTCAGTCTCACCCTCTTTGTCCTCCCTTACGACATTCCTAGTCACACTGGATCTTTTTCCAGTTCTACAGCTGTCATCATCATCACTTCCCCAGGACCTTTGCACAAGCCATTCCTACTGGCTGGAAAACTCTTTGTCCTCTGCGGGCTTACTTGACTCCTTCTTAGACTTCAGGTCTCAGCTTCCATGGCACTACCTCATAGAGGACTTCTCACATCGCCAATCTACATGTAGGTCCCTCATGTAATTCATTTTTTGTTTAACATTTATCCCAGTTTATTATATATTAATTTTCTTGTTGCATGTTTAATATCTGTCACTCATACTAGACTGTGACCTTTATGAAAGTAGAAACTGTTTTATATTTTTATATTATTTGTTCATAATTCTTCCTTCTTTTCCTATGCTTGCATGGCTTAACTGTGAGTGGAGAATTCTCTTCCCTGTTTCATTGACTTTCAGCTTGGCCCTGTGACTTCCTTTGTCTAATGGTATGTTAGTAGAAGTAAACTACATCGGACCAGAGGTTTTAAAACATGCTCGCGTGGTTTGGCTTGATTTCTTGAAGATATTTCTCCCCTCCCTACATAGCTGTGTCTTCTTCCTGAGACCTGAAATGAAGACCTGAGAAACAGACCTGAAACCAATCCTGAATCCTGGAGAAGAGCCATCCCAGCCAACTTGTAGCTCTGTGAGCAAGAAAAACAAATGTTCGTTGTTGATAGTTACTGATATCTGGGGGTTCTTTCTTCCATAGCACTGTTGCAGCAACAGCTGACTGCTACGTGGGCCTACTGCATAAAAGGCACTCTGTAAATATTTGCTGAATGAATGAAACATTTTCCTTTGGAGAAAGTCAAAAGGTGGAGAGTGCAAAGAGTTTATCATGGAGACGCTGAAAGCTCATACGCAAGAAGAAAAGAGGAGGAGTGCTAAAGCCTAGGAGGAGAGAAGAGCTCAAAGACTCTTTAGGACAAATCTCAGGGAGCTTCAGATTTGGCAAAACCACACTAGGATTTAAGGTGTCCCAACCAAAGCTTTAGACAGATAAGGCATATTTGGAACATAGAACACTGAGCCAGGTATTAAGATTTAGGCATAGAATCTTGAAAGTGCAGAACCATAAAACATAAACAGATCCAGTCCAGCAGAGAAGAGCAAGTTACCTGCAGTCAGCTATTTGAGGACAGAGTGAAGATAATTTTCCACATATATATATATACACATATATTTTTGGTCCCAGTGCCCTTTCCACAACTCTGTGTTGATTCTAATGAAATTTGATGAAGGAAAAGAGGAAGGGGCATATGTGGGATGGCATGCCAGTTCAAATGAAGATCAAAACTGAGGAATATCACCTTGAGTCACTCCCAACAATATTTCCATGAGGAGAGGTCTGTGGGGCAGGCACTGAGGACTGGAGCAAGAGTCCCCTGTGGTTTGAATCTTAAATCATTCCTTTAAAACAGGGCAAGGTACTGAGGTCCTTCCAAAGACCCAGTTGCCTTGACTCAAGCCCATATATGCTCAGATTTTTAGGAAACCAAGTCTCTTGCATGGACCAATCCCATTCTTACTCACTCCAGCATCCCCACCCAATGAGCGTTCAGGCTGGGTTCAGGACATTTCATTGGTGCAACTCAAAGATACTCCTTTCTTTTTCAGAAGCTGATTCTCCTTCCTTCAAGCAGCATGGCGCCAGACAGAGACGCCAGAGAGGTACTGCTTCCTGTGAAAGAGGAGGCCATCGCCTTACCTGCTGCTGCTGCCGCTGTTCTTCTTAGCACTTGCCAGACTGTCTGGCTGCACACTGGCTATGCTTGTTCACCAACAACCTTGTCAAATATTCTCAAGAAACGCCATGGCTGAGGGAAGGAAAAAATTATGTATTTAAATATTTTGTCACTTTCTTAGGCTCTTCAGAGCCTGGGATCCAGGGGCCCAGCAGTGCCTTAAACTCTTCCCATTTTCAACCTGTCACTGTTAGCTCATCCTCCCTTCCTCACACTCCTCCCACCCTCCGCCACACATGCCTCTTGCCAGAGGCCTGGAGAAAGAATATGCCAATGGGGAGTACCAGGGTTAAAGAAATTTGGCATCTTGCTCAGGAGTCAATTCTGTTATCCACAAGACTCCAACTCCAATTCAGAGGCCAAGGTGGTGTCCAGACCATGTTGAACAGGAACCCCTACCTGGTCATATCTTAGTACCTGCGCCAGGAATTGCAGTTGGGGGACTCTGGAAGGCGCTGAGGTCTCGAATCAGATCTGTCCACTGAAGTGTGGAAGACCTTGAAGGAACAAAATGAGAGGCTTGATGTCCTGCCTAGTAGATTCAGTGTTAATGTCTACAGTAAGATAGAGTCAGCTTAGGGATATGGGGTTTTCTGTGTCTCAGCCTCCACCATGTTTGCACATCTCATCCTGGGTGGAGGCTCATGCTGGGAGCAGAACACCCCCAAGAGACAGAGCTAAGGCTTCACAAACTGAGGCTGGAGTGGGCAGCTGGGCTTCCTACCACAGAACCGAAAGTGAGGTCCAGGCATCAGCATCTATCCTATGCCTGGTCCCTCTGCTTGGGATGAATGACTTGCATGCCCAGGGTCCACTGGTGGCACAGGAGACTGACAGCAAGATGGCGCCGACCAAGGGACAACCTGGTCTGCCAGGGGACCCTCTCCTTTCTGTGCTAGACAGGGGCACAGAGAGACTATGCTGTAAGGAAGTGGACGGTTGTGTCCTAAGCTTCTGGGAACTCTGCCTACTGTCTTAGTCTCTGGTCATTTGCCTGGCCAGTCATGTAGGCATCACCACGCTCTGCCAAGCAAGTAAGGAGTACCCCCCAACACTGGGCAGACAAGGAGCCATCTCTCTTTCTCTCTCTCTTCCTCATAGAATTGCTGGGCTTCCTGCTGTAGGCAGGAGGGTGATGCTCTTTGCAGAGTGCAGTCTCACTGCATCCTGGCTGTACGTTGGATTCTTGGTGGAGCCTCAGCTTTTGGCACTGAAGAAACTGAAACAGAGCAGGCTGGAGGTGGAAAAACACCACAGCTTAATACATTTTGAAGGACAGTTGAAAAAAGACCTTGGCCCCAAATCAGATTGTTCCTGATCTAAAATTAAAAGCGACTTAAGCCTTAGCATTTGAGAAGAGCAGCAGATAATGGTTGTGAGGGTGGGGAGAGTGATTGCTTTTTTTTTTTTTTTAACCTCATGGCTGGGAGCAGACCTTTCCAAGATTTCTCTGGACAGGATTATTTACTGTCTTTTAAAAAAAACTTTGCACTTTGCATGAAGATTTGCAAATGCCAGGCACACGGCATGCCGGGTGCCCAGCCAAACCTCTTGTGGTTAGCCTTGAAATGAGATCATTTCACAGTAAGAAAGAGGTCAGGTTGCAAAGAGGAGAATTCATGTAGCTGCATCAATATGTAGGCTGCAGCAAAACCATGGAACAAAATTTTGTTGCCCTGCCATAACAGCAAGGCTTGGACATAAATCTAAACTCCTGAAGCATCCACTCCCATCCCCTGTAAGTTCCTCCCATACATTCACTTCTTTCACCTGGCCAGCCACCCCTTAGAATGATACCATATGATTGAATTCCATTTTGCAATGAAGGTGGATCATAAGAAACTTCCATACACTCTTCTGAATTCAAAATGTATATGTGTGAGAGGGTCACAAGTATTTCTTAAATTATTCTGTATTAGCCAAGCCAACTTGAAACAAAAGGTCTTCCTTTGTCAACCCAACTATCAGAGGAGGAGCCTTATCTACTCTCCTTCCCCAATCTGATTCAATCAGGAGTTACTGGGCACCTCCTTTTCCCCCAGGGCAGAGCCAAACGCCCCAGGAGCAGCAAAAGCACATCCAAAAACAAATGCATTTGGATCCTTATTAGAGAAATAAATGAATATGAAATTATTAGAGTTTCCAAGACAATACTTGAAAATGAGTGGGAATCTAACTAAGCCAGCACCCTACAGGGAAGAAGGCAGCTAGGATAGGGAAAGGGCTTCGTGTGCCATGGTTGTTGAGGAGACTCATTAAAGAGCAGGACTCAGGATGGGACCATTTTCTTTCCTATTTCTTCGTCTGTGCTGATTTCTGTTTTGTCTCTGATAAAATTCCATCACACCTCATACCCATGAAATAATGCTTAATTCAAACTTTGGCCTCCTGAGATAAATTAGAAAGCTCTGATTAAAAAAAAATTAAACGCCTGCGCTTTTGGTCCTCCATAAGCAAAGTTAGTGAGTGTTGCCTTTGCGTTCCAGAGAGCTAAGCACAGCTCCTCACTAAATAAAGGGATTTTGTTAGGCGTCAGACAGACCAGGGATTAAATGTAGCTCTGTTACTTCAGCTTTGAGCAACATATTTAAGTTCTTTGAGCCTCAGATTCTCAACTATAAAATGGGGATAATAACAGTACCTATTTCCTAGAGCTGTGGCGAGGATTTGAGGAAGTAAGCATTTTATATACAGGAGCGTAGTATCTGACCCAGCAGTCACTCGATAGCTATGTACTATTGTTATTCTCCTTCATATTCCAATTCCAAACATCCTTTTGGGAACAGAGGGTCCTAGTGTCCAATATATAAGTAGTAACAAGCAAATAAGTAGAATATCAAAGCGTTTATAGACTATACTCACCTGTTGACTATCACTTCAGACTATCTGGTTTTCCTATTCATGTGGATCCTGGCAGGGGATCAATTTATGGCACTTTTCCTAAAGAAAACAGAGGTTCGTAAATGACCCCCTCCAGTCATTTACCCCTCTTTGTCGATGCTGGCCTTTTAATGGAAAGGGCACTGAAATAAACTGTAAGGTATATTCTCCTTCCTTTTGGTTTGTTTGTTTGGAAGCAAAAAAGAAGAGACAAGCTTGGAGCGCATTTCAGATCCATAAAAGACAAATTAATTATCCCCAAGCAGAGGCTGACCTTTAGCTGGCCCCAGCTCCAGTGCCTAAGCCACAGCTGCACCTGCTTTGAAGATGACAATATCCACTTGCTAAATACTAATAATTAGTCACCAAAGCAGGGTAAAGAATGCGGAGCAAAGTGAACCTGCAATTATTGTACTCCTGTGTATCCCCTGCGCCCTTGGAGGGCCAATTACCCCAGCATGTTACCATAATTGGACTGACATGTTAACAGCATCCTCCAGTCTTTGTAAGTGTCACTGTCCCCCTTTCCTGCTTCCACATCCCCCAAGCCTATAGACTGTTTGTGCTGTGCTTTATCGCTCAGGCTGGCTAAAGATGGCAAAGTTGTGCATCCTCTCAGGGGGCAAGGGATTGAGCAGATGCTCATGTGCAGGCCAAACATGTGCACAGAGGATTCTGGATGAAGGTCACTGCTACTCCCATCCCTCAGCTTCTCTTTCCTTCAACTGCACATATACCTCTTACTGCAAAATAATTTGCAAGTGGCTCCACCGACCAATGGTAAATACCACATTTCTCCATCTGGAATTCCACGCCTTCCTGGGGGCTACCTGTGTCAACTACACAGTACTCAGCAGTGGCCTGAGCCTTGGAAGACTGCAGTGAGTGGCCTGACCAAGGGGCCCAGGCTGCTCCAGAAAGGGTGCTCCCAGCTCAGTCATAAGCAAGGACAGCTATTCATGGAGCCATAGAGCCTGAAAATGAGGACCAGGTTGCTCTGAGGTCCTAAGAGGTCGCATGAGGGCTTGGACAGCGGGAGGTTGGCAGCAGGGAGCTCAGCCCTGGCGATAGGCAGCTTCCCTCCAGTACCCCCGCCTGCCCCCTGCTGCCTCAACACGATTTTATGAGGTGATCAGTGTCCTATTGATCTGGAGAAGGCCGCTGAGCACTCATGCTGGTGAGGAAACAGATTCCTGGGGCTGACCTTTCCTAAGCAAAACTCAGTTAAAAAAAATTTTTTTTGCCTTCTTCCCCATCCCTTTCATCTGATTTCTTTCAGTAAGAAGATTTTTTTCTTACAAGTCACTGCAACCTTCCAGGGAAAGAGGACTTGGCTTCTGGCTGTGCTTCCACACCCTGGGGAGCTGGGCCCCTGGAAATGAGTCCCTGGGCTTTCTTCTGTCCAGCCTCAGATCAGAGAGCTGTCATGAGAAGGGGCTTGGGGGTAGCAACACTGTCTCAGGGTGGGAGCTGGTCTGGCTGGGATGGGAACAGGGGTATGGTGACAGGTAACCCTATGTCTACCATGCTGCCCAGGACCTCTGTGTTGCACAAATCCACGGGGCACATTCACATTGTATTCAATGTGCATGACGCCTCCTGGAACTCCACAGAAGACACAGCAAATGGTGGACCCATAGCTGGGCAATGTGGTGGCCTTAATCACGCACACACACACACATACACACACACACGCAAGCACCCTGTGCCTCTGCCATCTGCCAGAGCTGCCCTGGACCTCACAGGCCCCAGGCTCTCTGTTGTTGGTGCTGCTTATGCATGAAATGGTCCACAGGGACAAGTTCTGCTCTAATAAGCCCCGCAGTGTACCCTTCCCATACTCATCACAGGCACACACAAATGTACTCCTTGGTGACCTTGGCCATTACACACTATTTGCATATAACATTCCAGGGTTATGGACCTATGGAGTAGAGTGGATGAATCCAGTCAGTGTTTAGTCTCTTGAACTCTAAGATCTACTTAAAGGAAAATAGAGGATTTAGTCTTGACTCATTAGATGTTTTGTCTTCTCTGTTTTCATTGGTCACTCACTTTCAGAGAGCAGACATACATACCCACAACAAGACAAATGCAGCCATCAACACTGAAAGATATGCAATACCCATGGGACATACACATTCCTAGAGGCAGTCAGCATCTGTACAGAGATACACTGATGAACACAACAGAGCCATAAACCAAAACAGTCACCAAAGCAGGAAAAGCACACATTTATGTCACACAAACACACTTTTATATGTAAACCCAACATACACACTCAGAAAGGTAGCCACAGGGACTCATCCATACGTACAACCTTCTTGGGCTGTAAATGTGAACCTGGAATGTGCCTGAAAGTCTGCTCCATCATTTTATCATTATTGCTTTTGGGTAGAGTGCTGTGGTAGGCATTCCTTTCTGGGTGGCTGACCATTTATTGCTAGAAATACGTGGGTCCAGTTGAGTACTTTTGCAGGATGATTTACAGACGCTGCCTGCCTCCCCACATGGGCTCCTATCTGCCCATCACATTCCCTTAAAGAGGTCAAGAGTTTCACTATCTTCCGACAAACGCAGCTGTGAGCTCCAGGGTCCAAGGCAGTATTTTCTTTTGCCTTGAATATGTGATCTGGTCTTCTCAGAGGGGAGACAGGTCCAGGCGCTCTGTTTCTGCTCCCACATAAGGAAGGTATAATTCAGAAGCAGCTGCAGCAGGTAATTCTTTACAGCTGAAGGGGAGAAGTGCTTGGAATGGAGGCACTGGATGCTGGAGAGGAAGAGACAGCCCATGTGTCTCAGAGTGGGATCTGACGTCACTGAGCTTGATTGCTTTGCCTCTAACTTATCCCTAAATCAGCCTTAGTGGCAAGAGACCAGCTCCTTTTAAGATGGGTCTCTAAGAGCTCCCAGAGAACTGTTTGGATGTGACTAGCCCAGGGTGAAGATGAGGCCAGTGTAGCTTGGTCATGGCAGGGGAGGGAGAAAAGATTAGGGGAAAGATAAAAGTCCCACAGCTGTTATTTTTCAAATCGTGTATACATTTAGGCTTAGATATCAATAGTTTAGTTTGACATAAAGTGAAGCTGGGCTTCCGGCAGACCTAGACAAAAGCTCAGGCATCCTGCCCTGGTGCGGAGAACATGCGGTATCTCCCCATCTCCCAACAGCCCCCAGCATACAGAAGGGCTGCTCTAGGGAGACAAATGATCCCCATTAATTCCCTCAGGTAATGAGCCAGTTGGTGCCATCATTAATTATACTAATTAACACACACAGGCCTTTGAGGTTGGCACATACTTCCTGCCACCCCAAATATTTCACGTCACTCTCTCTTTGCCTGGGTTGACTACTTGGCCGAGACATAGGCCCCCGAGATCCCGTGGAAACAAACCTCAGGCACAACCAGCTAACTTGAAGCATTCATGGCCAGGCACAGAGCCTTAGACCTGTAATCCCACACTTTGGGAGGCCGAGCAGGGAGAGGTGCTTGAGCCCAGGAGTCCAAGACCAGCGTAGACAACCTCGTGAGACTTTGTCTCTATAAAACAATAAATAAATGAATTAGCTGGGTGTGGTGGCATGCACCTGTAGTACTGGAAGGCCGAGTTGGGAGAAATGCTTGATCCTGGGAGATTGAGGCCTCAGTGAGTCACGATCATGCCACTGCACTCCAGCCTGGGCAACACAGCAAGACCCTGTCTCTCAAAAAAAAAAAAAATCATTCATCTTAATCTTCTGCCTCATTCATTCCTTTGTCCATTTAACCACCAAGTAATGAGCACCAATCAAAGAGACAGTCAAGTAATCAACCAACAAACACCAAGTGCTATGGCTCTTACATGGACAAGTACTTTACAATTTATGAAGCATTTCACATTTCACAAGCCTCCTCTCATTTAAACTTCACAACCCTGTGAGGAAGGTGCTAGCATCTTTCCCATTTTATAGATAAGAAAACCATGGCTGAGAGCCATGATGTGACTTGCTGCCCAAGGAAACAAAAGATGGGACCTGAATCCAGGCCTTTGGCTCTGGGCTTTTCCCTTTACGGCCCAGGAAAGTCGAGGAAATTGTAGCTCCGTCTGACTGGTGGTTTTGAAGATGGCTTTTCCAGGGGGCCTGAAGTGAACTTTAGCAGGTGAAGCAGGTTGAGTCAGTGGAAAGGTAAAAGGGCATTTCAGGATGAAGGGGCAGCACTAAGGAGGCGCAGGATGGCAGATGCCTAGAGCATTGTATAATCAGCCTCATTTTGCAGGCTGTGTCGCAGAGTACACAGAAAAATGTATTTGTGAGGCAGAATGGGGGTAAATTTAAAACGTCCTAAAGTTCCAAAAGACAAAAAGCGATTCTGGGATATTTCTCTGTGGCCAAATGGAAAATCAGGATGGGTTTCGAAAAGGCCAGATGAAAATTTATCCTCTGCATCTGTCGTGCTGTCAGAGCTGCAAGCAACAGCGGAAGATTTCATTGTTCAGACCTCTTTTTCCATCATCCACTTTATCATTCTGCGCTCTGTTTTTCCACAAGCTAAATATGCCTTCTCCTGTCTAAACACTCGGCTCCAGGCCCCTCTCTCTGCCGAGCGACCTGTCTTTCTCTCCTGGGCTGCGCCCTGTGTGGTGCTCTGGCCCAGTTCCAGTTGTGTCTGCTCTTGCCTCCTTGGCTGCCTGCCAGTGTAGCCCCTATGGCCCCTTGGTACAAAAGACCTATTGTCTTGTTCAGCTGTTTTCGTCTCCACAAATCAGGCTGCCATGACCCTAAGACATCTAAAGGCCAACTAATGAGTGTAAGAGAGAGAGAGAGAGAGACAGAGAGAGAGAGAGAGATGGGGGGCAGGGTGATATTCATTACTTCAAGAAGCAGTCCTCATATGTGAGTGCTCCCCCAGGCTTCCGTCCCTACGCCCACTGCACCCTTATCACCTCCTTGCTTTGTGAGAGAGCAGAACACTTGGCCAGTTCTATCCTCTGGACCCTCACCCACGATTGTGTCTGGCTCAGAAAGCAGAGCACCCAATACCTAGCAGGGTCACGACATGTTTATTGAATAAATCAGGGTCTCAGATGCCAGAGCACTTGGACAGGCTGTTTAACAAGGCACCTGGACCGGGTTCTTGCTATATTCCTCACGGTATTCACACTTCACGGTGCTTCAGAGCCTCCCGGGACCACTGCTTCCCACCCTCAGCCACCACTGCCACCAGATGCACATCTGCTTAATTATAATTCATGAAGTGCTTGGCTATTAATAAAGCCTAATTAATCCAGTCATACCACCCTGCGATGCCGTCAGGGATCCAGAGCCCACTGGCCACCTCAGCAGCAGCCCTGACCAGAAAGGAGTTAAGAGACCGAGCCCCAGATCAAGCTCTCTCCACCAGAGAGCTTTGAAAGCTGTTCTGCTTCCAACACCCAAAACTCGGAGGCTGATGGATTTCATACCTGGCTGGGGCATGATGCTGTCCCCACGCCCGGCAAGCAGTCTCATGTTATTGTGCCGTGCCTGCAGCCCCATCAGACTGGAAGCTTCTTTGAGAACAGGGCTGTACTTATTGGTCTTGGTAGCCACCCAGCCCTCCCTCTGCCACTTTCTCTAGCCTGGGCCTCTAATTAATGATTGGCTTTGTGTACAGGTGGCGGTAACGTGTGGCATGGGGGAGTTGAGGGTCTGGGGGAGCAATGTGGGGTGTGGAGAGCACCAGCTTTGAAGCCAGACAGATCTCAATTGCCATTCCTAGCTGTGTGGCTTTGGACAAGTTCCTTAACCTTTCTATGCCTCAGTGTCATCATGTGCAAAATAAGGATTGCAGCACCTGCAGTGTAAATGGTTGCAAGGATTACATCATTTTTTCAATTTTTTTTCTGTTGTTGAAATAATGTAGAGAGAAATGTCTCATGTCCTCAAGTATTCAGTTGAATGAATTTTCATAAAATGAACACACTTTTGCAACCAGCATCTAGAATAAGAAACAAGCAATGCCAGTGTGCTGAAGGCCTGGCTTAGGCTCTCTGTAAATAAAGCAACTCCTGCGAAGTGTTTAGTCAGGTGCTTGGCACACATATTATAAACAATTAGCAATTATTACTACTGTTACCTCTCTGTCCTTTCCAAACACCATTATTCTACCACCACCACAACTGCATTAGTCAGGGTCCCTGAAGAAACAGAACCAACAGAGTTCTGTTTAATAAATATAAAGAGATTTATTATCGGGAATTGGCTGAGATGATTATGGAGGCTGAGAAATCCCACGACCTGCCATCTGCAGGCTGGACACCCAGGAGAGCTGGTGGTGTAGTTCTGGTCCAAGTCCAAAGGCTGGAGTACCAGGAGAGTGGATGGCATAAGTTCCAGTCTGAGGGCCAAAGAAGAACAATGCCCCAGCTCTAAAACTCTCAGAAGAGGGAATTCTCTTTTACTCCTCCTTTTTGTTTTATGCAGACCTCCAACGGATCAAATGAGGCCCACCCACACGGAGGAGGGTAATCTACCTATTCAAAGGTTAATCTCATCCAGGAATACCCTCACAGACACAACAGAACAATGTTTAACCAAATAGCTGGGCATCCCATAGCCCAGTCAAGTTGACACATAAACAAAGGCCCTATCAAACAACATCACTAGCACCCAGGTGGCAAGAGCTTTTGGGAACATCTGCTGCCATTACATGACCAGCTCTTTCATCAAAGTTGGTGCCATTTGATTAAGGGGTTACAGACAGGCAGAATGAGACCTAGGTCTCCGTCCAGGGGCAAGGCACCCTGGTTGTTTCCCAGTGCTTTAGGGGAATGATTCACACACAGACTTCTAGAACTGTAAGAAGCCTGGAGGTCATCACATCTGAGCACCTCCTGATGCATGAATGACACTCTGGCCTTGCAACACAGACATCAGCTTTCAGCTTTACCTATGCATAGCCCTGGGATAGGTCTAGAATCCTTGTAGCAGTTGCCTGCTAATTTCTTAGAACCCAGTAATAAAAAGACGGAGATAGGAAGCTTCTTCCAAGCAGAACCATAAATCCCAGAATCCACAGTGGACATGGTAGCAATGGGGACCATGACATTGCTGGAGAACCAGACATTGCTGGGCCAGATGCTTGATCTAGGACGGTGAAGAGAGCACAGGCTCCATGCTCCCTTTCTGCGGAATGGTATATGCCTACACGGGGTGAGGTAAGGTGTTCTCTTTCTCTATCTTTGAGTGGCAGAATAATAAACCAGAAAGGGACTTAGTAGGCTTGAAATTATACCAAGAAAGTTCAGGCATTTTTTTGAATCCAGAAGGCTTTTGGATTTAAAGCCCTATGGAAAGGGAGCCCACATGGAAGAGTGCCCCAGCAGAGGGGTGTGCTCCAAGACAAGATAAGAGTCAGGTCTTACATAAGGAAGGACATTACCCTCTGTGAGAGCTGTCCAGTTAAGATGAGCTCCCATGGAGATAGTGAACCCCATCACTGAAGATGCTCATACACAGGCCGCATGGCTGCCCCAAAACAGTGTTGCAGAGGAAATCCATACTTTGGAAAAGTGATGGATGTTCTTTACCTTTAAGTTCTCTCCCCATTTGGGTCCTGCCTCTGGGAGCTGTGGTGCTGGCTCAGGCATACACAGAGGAGGATATGCACAATCTCAGGGCCGATGGAACTTCAGTGGCCATGTGGCCTGAACTCCACTCAGCAGAGAAATGTCCTCCATAGTCCTTTTGTACGTCTTCGCCTGCTTCCACTCACCACAATGGGCTCCGTTCCCAGTGTGGTCACTTATGAAGTGGGCATTCAAAAATGCATATTGACGTAATGACTTTGCATAACCCACCTAACCTCACTGAATCTTGGTTTCTTCATCCATAAGAACAGAGGGAAATAACACCTCTGTTCAGTTCCCGAGGACAGAATGAGATATATGGACGTATCCAGCACTAACAGGCACTCACCATAAAGTGACAGAGCTTGATAGAGCTTCTTCCTCAGTGCCATTACCTGGTTTAATTGGTGCCAGGCTTCCATTCTGCCAGGGTGGGAGGAGGGGTGCAGGCCTCAGCAAAGAAGCTCCTACCATTTTCATGGATTGAGTTAGAGATCAAGTGAGGAGACAGTTTAAAAAGTGCCAGTCATTTACCCCTACATCGTCAGTCCACCCCAGACTCCCTTTTCTCTTTCCTTCCATCACTCCTCCCTTTATTCTCAGGCTGTCCCTTTTTTCTTCTTCTACAGGCCATTTCAGAACTTGTCATGGTACATTAGTTGTTTATTGTCCAATGTCCCAACTCGCCTGTGAGTTCTCCAAGGGCAGTGTTGCCCGCACTACATGCAAATAATGACAACGAGGTGAGTACTGGTTCAATCAAACAATTAGCCAGTCTCCCAAACTTCAAGAAGCCCAACACCACTGAGGCTGACCTGTCGACAGCTGGACTCATCTCCCCACCTGAAAGGTATACCTTGGAACAAACTAGACCTGCCACTGATTTATTCTCCCTAGATCGCAGCTCTGCCTGCCATCCTCCATCCCTCTCCCTTGGCTCAGAGTTGATGGTTATCTCAATTCTCCCCAGTCTTTCCTTTGAGCTAAACACGAGACTTTCCCCCTGCCTCGGCTTCTACCCTTCCTGTGCCTCTCATTTCTAGAGCTCTAACCAGCAGGTACCCACAGGCAGGCTTTCCTTGGCTACATGTGCTCATTGCCAAGGGCCTGTCATTTCTTTAAAAGGGTTGGGCCATTTACATTGCATTTGTCACCCTCCCCCAAAACACGCGCGCGCGCGCGCACACACACACACACACACACACGCACACCCCAAGGGCAAAGTCTCTTGATTGCCTATATATCTCTGTTTTCAAAATAGTTTTCTGTTTGATCTTTCAAACAGAAAGGTCATATTTGTAATTATGCTTGGAAAATTATAAAGCCCTGTGCAAATGAAAAAGATTTATCTCCATACTTGGAGTGACATTTGTGACATTCGATCCACACTAGGAGAATAAACCCTTTAAATCAGGGCAGACTTCCTGGAGGAGGAGAAAAGAAGAAGCAGTATGGTCTCGTGTGAAGTGAGCTATTTGTGTTTTATAATAGCTAATCGAGTCCTGTGCTTGGGAAAGGCTTCTGTTCCATGCCAAGTGGTTGGAATTCACTTATTGGTCAATAAATCCCTTCCAAGGGCTTTGAGAATTAATACAGTGATGGGATTTCTGCCTTTTCCATATACATGAATTCAGTAATGACTGTAATTATTATGACGTTATAATAAAACATAATGTGTTACGTTGTTAATTCAATGGCAATAAGGATAAAGTATGGGGGCTTCCTTGTTTCTGCATCCATCATTTTTCCCCTTAATTATGGAATAATTCCCCACGCTGAAAGTCAGAGGAAGAAGCCCCATCCTGCCTTGATAGGGCTTCCTCCTCAGGGCCATTACCTGATTTAAGTCGTGCCAGGCTTCCATTCTGCTAGGGCAGAAGGAGGGGGCCAGGTCTCCACAAAGAAGCTCCCACTATTTTCATAGTTTGAGTTAGAGATCAAGTGGGGAGATTACAGGTGCTGCAGTAGATTCACCTGCTTCCAGACGGATCTGCCCGAGCTGCCTCATAACTCAAGGTGCCACGCTTCATTCATTTGTTCAATAATCCCATTAACCACTGCTCTGGAGAGGTACCAGCTGGCTGCTAAACATAGAGAGGTGAATGTGTCAGACAAACATAGAGAGGTGAATGTGTCAGACATAGACCCTGCCCCCAGGACACTTATAATTTACTAGGGGAGAATCTAGACCCTTTTCTATCTCCAAAATCTCTGGAGAATGGGGTTCCAGCACTAGTCATTCCTGCCTGTCCAGTCAATTTCCAAGTTCTACTTCTCCCGAAGGTAAGGCCAGCTTCTCAAAGGACAGCGAGGAATGACAGAGGAGCCCAATCCAACCCCCGCCCCCTTCACTGTGCTTTAAAAGGCTTTCCCTCAACAAGGGGTACTTTCTAGCCTCACACGCTCTGAGGGACAGAATTGGAAAGTCACCGTCAGCCAGGTGGAGAAAACCAGGACCCTGGAGATTGTCTTCTCCAAGGCAGTAGGGACCTTAAACGTGAAAATGTGCAAAACTCCTCTTGAGCAATGAAGGCAGAGGAGATGCTATATCTCTGGGTGATGGATTATCTACAGGCTTCTGAGGGTGTTACAAAATGATAACAATCTTGTTTCTCTCTCCTTGTGCTACACAGTTATCAGGGCCTGCAGGAAGCCTTTATTGGGTCTAAGTTGTATGTGAATTATGTTTCTTCTAAAGGAGGGAAGGAAAGCTCTACAAATTGGTCTCAGGTCTAGAGTGAAGAGTCACTCTGGAGAGTGAAGACTGGCTGAAAATTCCTTAGTGGCCTTGAGGAAAAGCAAAACTCAGTTGACCTCTTTTCTTTTCCCTGTCTCCCCCAGACTTGTTCTTCACCCTCACCTTGACGACAGGCACTGACCACTCCCTATTTCTCCAGGCACCCATCTCTTGGCATTTCTTATCCAGCCCAGATAGATTGACCCTTCCATGATCCCCCAGCTACCCTGTCACCAACACCAATTCCCTTGCCCTTATCTTTCTGCTCGTCACCTCCCTAATCTCCTCTAATCATGGGACAGTGGAAAAGTCAAGATTTTTCCACTTCTGCTCACAATTTTTTGAAGTTGCTAGGAAAAAAACCTCACATCTATGCTGACAGGCTCCCTTATGAATTAGTTTTCCAACTGCAGCTGCCTCTGAGCTGCTTGGTAGTACTCTCACACTGAGCACTGCGGCAGCTTTAGACCTTGACATGCTTTCCCACACTCCTGCTCTTGCTCGTGGCCTTTATTGCCACTTACATCCTCCTCTGCCTTGAGCCCACCATTCTTCTTGGATTTAGGAGAGCCCCAAACCTGACCGTATCTGACCAGACCAGAGGTGTTGCATGTCTCAAGCTGAGAACCCGTGATATTCCATCTCCTGAAATTTAGGAAATTTAAGGACTCAAAGGGTCTGATTAGTTCATGTTGGATCCTGGAGCTCAACAACTGCAGAGAAGCAGAGAACGCTAGAGGGGGGCACGTGCACAAAGAGAAGTAGAGACGGAGCTTGTGTGCCTCCCAATAAATCCCCACTCATACTTAAGCTACTCTGGAGAGCTTAAGTTTTCTGTTCCAAACAGTCACATTTGCTTCCTCAGTCTCAGCAAGTGACCTCACGTCCACCTCACCAATGAGGCTGAGGCCATCAAACTCAAGTGGACCCCAGCTTCAATCCTTTGGCCTCAAAGAATGTTTATCCGCTCACTAATTCGCTCATTCTCCCTGTCCACCTATCAGAGAAGGATGGGCCCTGGCTCTCCTCCACGCTTGATTCCATCGCCCTCATGCCTTTGGATCCATTGGTAACAGTTCCCTTCTCTCTTATCACCACTCCTCTGGTTTCCTTCCAAGTCTGTGAACATGTTAAACATTTCAGTTCTAAACATCAAAACGCCATCCTTTGACCCTGCTTGCCTCCCGAACCACCAACTCATCTCCTTCCTCTCCTTTTGTTTTAAAAAGGAGGGCAGCATGGGATGGTGGCAGGAGCACAAGATCGACTGTCAGCAAATAGGATTCAGAGCTTAACTCTACAGAGAAATTAGTGACAAGTTTCCTAACCTCTGTGAGCCTATTTCCTCAGCTAGAAAAATGGTGATGATGAAAATCCCACCCATTTTGCAGACTCATTGGGAGGGTTCAGTGGCTTAATTTACGTGGGTAAAAAGAGCCTAACACATAAGAACTGCTCAATGAATGTTAGTCCGAGAGTTATGTATCTTATCAGTTCAGCTTTCTACCTTTCATTGAACCCTCAATCATTTGCCATCTGGCCTCCTCTTTCCTGAGCATACTGTCTTGTAGCTACTCAAATCAAGATCACCAAGATTTTATTTGCTGCACGCCACGTGGCTTCTTTCCTGTTTCTACCCTGCCTGCCTCTCTGTAGCTGCTGAGCGTGACTCTTCATGCCTCCCTCTTCTGCTTTTCTCCCCCTGCTTCCCTCACCTAGCTCCCGACAGCCCTTCATCAGTGTTCCTTTGCTAGTGCCTCTTGCTCTTGCCCTAGGTCCGTGTAACCTTCTCCCTTTGCAGCTCGTGCTGCACCTCCCTTCATGGCCTCGAGGATCCCTAATGAATGAACACACATCAGGTCTTTATCTCTGGCCCTCCCTTCTGTGCAGAATCTCCCTCCAACCAGCACCACGTAGATGTGTGCCCATGACAAAAACTCATCTCTTCCTTCCCTCGGCCATGCCAATCGGCTCCCCTCGCTATGTCTCCTACCTTGGCATCATCAGGCAACCCAACCAGAAAAACCCAAACCTATGTTACCCAAGCCAGAAAAACCCATGCTCATTTTCTGCACCTCCCCTCTGCGCCAGTCAGCCACCTGTTTGAGTCCTGTAAAATATTTTTCAAGTAGATTTCCTTTGTATGCCCCATGCCATTGTCCTCCTCTGGTGGTCACTGGCTCCTGCTGGTTCCTCCAAACGGTCTTCCATGCAATCTCCTCTCAACACTGCTCTTTATTTTCTTCTCCGAACATTTAACATGTGTGCACACACAAGCACATACACACACACATAGCTATGAAATCTGGCCAGCTTATTTTTCCACCTCCATTTCTTTGCATTCCCACAAATGAACCTCACCTTCCAGCCACAGTGGATTCCTTTTACACCTCCAAGTCTTTGTCTACGCTGTGCTCTTGGGCTAGAATTTCCTCTTGCCAACTCCCACTTTTATGCCTGGAAACAATCAATGCATCTCCAAGCCTCTGCTCAAAGATCCTCCCCACTGGAGAGCCTCCTCTCATGCACCTCCCTCTCCATTCGCACAGAGAGGAGCACCATGAGTGTGGCGGGCCCTTTAATATCCTGGAGTCGCTTCACTGTCTTCTCTGCCTGGAAAACTTTTGCTCTAGTTCTTCACAGGACCAAGTCCTTCTCTGGAATCAACCCAAATGTCTCAGCTCTCCTGCTTAGAGAAGACCCCCATCCCTAGTCTGTTCCTTCTGCAGTTTCTATCACGGAGGCTTATTTAGTTTCCTTCCTTGCACTTATTACAAATTCAGAGTGTGTTATGTGGCCAGTTAGTCTCTCTGGGAAGCCAGCTGTGACTTGGAGTTTAGCTGGTAGGTTGTGTGTTGAAGAGGATCTTGGAGTCAACATCAGGGGAAGGGAAGGGGGGAACGCGGGAATAGGCAGGGGGAGAAGTCAGTCTTCGGTGCAGTACTGATGGCAGCCTTGGTGGACCCCGCAGGAAACTCCAGATAAAACGTCCTATGTTGGCTTGAAACGATTGGGCTTTTACACCCTGTCTCCTTCAGTCATTGGATGGGGCCACTCTCAGAAGGGCATGACCTTGAGCAAAGCAGCTCCCTTCACCCAGTGATAGAGTTCCTCCCAGTTTCTATAGAACTTTTGCTTACTTCTGCGTTTTGTCAAAAACTTTTTTTTTTTTAATCTGGAGCTAAGAATAGATGTAAAAGTACGAAGAAACTCCCAATTTGGGGGGATAATTAAAACCCCGGTTTCCTTTTTTGGTAATGGTTAGACTCTCTTGGCTCCAGGGCTTCCTTTCAAGCCCCTGTCTCCACTAGCCTCGTCTCTGGCCTCTGGCCAAGGTGCAGAAGACCAACTGGATCTGGCTTCCCTCCAATTTGCTGCCCCTCAGCCCTGGCCATGGGTCTGACTCCTGCTTCTTTCTCTCACTCAGAGCTCTGCAGCATGTTTTCTGTGGCTTAGAGGGAGATCAGCAGGAAGGGATAAGCCCCTGGCCCTCAGCTCCAAGGGGAAAGTTAGGGCCCCAGCTCCAGGAAATTCTCCTATCCCCCTCTTTCTCTGCCCCTGGCATATGGAGGCAATAAGGATTATACCCAAGCTCTGAGTGGTTCCAGTGCTTATTGAGCAAAGGAGGGAGGAGAAAATCCTCTTTTCTTCCTACTCCCTTTAAAGCTGATGAGAAATCAGAAAAGCCTGTTGCAGAAGCTCCTGGCCACCTTCCTCCTTTCCCATCTCTGTGGCACGCCTGGCCTCTCTCTTTAAATCTGTAATGGAAAGTGCCTCCGAAAATCTTTCTGGTTACTCTCCAGGCCTCACCTCACCTTGGAACCTCCAAAGGAGTGTGTCAGATGTTGTCCCAAGGGGCGAGTTCATAGGCAGGTGACTCCTCAGTAGCCTGAATAGGATGAGAGAGGAGGCTGAGACTGGGGCAGGACTGTGGCAGAAGTCAGACCATGCTGTCAGGCTCACATGGCAACTTTCATGTCCCTGGACCTGCCCGGGCCACCTTGCTTACCCATAGCCCCATATCCGTATCCCATGGAAGCTCCTGGGTAACCCCCACATGCAGCCATTCTCAGTAAGAGTGCATTACGATCACACACAGCCACACACACCCCACGTACACAAATCCCAAACACCAATGACCACTGACTTTTTCCCCTGAAGGCTGAATGGGGAGACAGAGATAGACTTCTACATCAAATGTCAAAACTTCACAGACATCACTTTTACCACCTCTGTACTCATTCTCCAAATTTCCTCTCCCTGCAGCAGCGACTTTTTCCTTCTAGGCTGCCATCGCTGTCCCTCAACCCCCTCTCCTCCCAGCCCTGTCCAGCTACATAGATGTGCACACAAGCCTGTCAAAACCAGATAGGATGGCCAGCTCAGAGAGGCCAAAGGGAGCCGCCGAGAAAACAACGCACCTCTCTGGGTTCTTGGCCTTGAGGAACTAAACTCATTCTGCCTCACAAGAGGGCATGTGAAGGGCCCCCAAAACCCTGGATTCAAAGTGCCCCTCACCCACTCCTGATGGCTCTCTAAGACCCCCACTGCCCCATCCTTTGACTAGAATCAGAAATGGAGAGTTGAGTCTCAGTTCCACTGCTCTTTTTTGCCATAGAATCTGGGGTAACAAAAGGCACTTGGAGTTTTTCACCCTGCGTTCCCACTGAGTTTGTCTCAAGAGCTAGTGGGGACAGGTGACCCAGCAGGTGTCTGCATGAAGTGTTCAAGTTCATGATGGAGTGGATAGAGCCCCCCACAGGATTCCACTGGGCAGGAAGAGCTAGACGGTGAAAGGAGGGTGGGATGGGGATAGACAGGCCACTGCAGAGACCAGGGGAGTGGGGTCACACCTGACCTCATCCCACGCTGCCACACCGGGACTGAAGATGGAGTTGTTCCCCTGGTGGCTCTGTCTGTGAGAGGAGGTGCTGGATTAGCCTCCAACTTGCCAGCCTGGCCCCTGACTTGAATATCAACGAGGATAAGATGAAATCTCCCCTTCAGGCCTTTCCTATCCTGTGGCCCCTGCACATGCTTGGGCACATGCAGGCTAATTAACCTCAGTGCTTTGGGCTGCTGATCTGTGCTGTGTGCACCTGCATGTAAAACTGTCATGTCTACATGGCCTGAAGTTACTCAGTCTTGTGTGAGGGATCTCACTCCCTCTTAGATAGAAGCTCCCGGGTGGCTGAGATCATCTTCAGCCCTTAGCAGAGGAAATCCCAGAGGACAGAGGGGAAGACAGGGTACTGAGGGCAGGGCAGCTCTGTGCTGTCTCCTGCAGCCCCCAGCTGCCTGGCTGCCGCAGTGTGTCTACAGGTCTCCAGGACAATAGCACTGCCCATCAGGATCTGTAGGAGGTGGACAAGGAGGGCCCATGGGGCAGAATCATGGAGTTTGGAGGGGGTCTCAGTGGATGCTGCTGTGGGTCTTCCTCTTTCCCGATGTTACCTTTACTTTCCCATTCTCCAGGGTCTGGATCTTCCCTCCCCACCTGTTCAAACCTACACCAAGCAGGGATTTGGTGTCCATGACTAGTAAGCCTTATACTTTTTCACTGGGGAGAAAACAAAGCAAAGGCCATCGTTTGCAAATAGTTTAAAGTTCCTGTGTTTCCTTTTCCAGGGATGCTTGCATCTGAGCCTGCTCTCCCACTATGGGGCAAAAAGCATGATCCCAGTGACAGGAATTCCAGGTATCGTGTTGGGAAAGGGAAGTAAGTGTTTGTTTAGGGATATTTGCTTACCTCGGGGTAGGAACTACAACAGCTGGCTATGCTGGATCTGATAGGAAATATGCTCTGGAGATTAGCAAAGGTCCAGGGAGGGGATGGGGCTTAAGCAGAACTGCCTAAACAACAAAGTGACAAGTCCACAGAGGTAGAATGTTGTGGTAGAAAGAGTACAGGAGGGAGTCAACAGGCCCGAATTCTAGTCCCGGCTGAGCCACTTTATAGGTCTTAAATTCCTGATTTTAAATAATAAACAGATCTTTTGGATTGTTTTTCAGCCCTGACATGTATGGCCACATAGAAGGGAAGCTGAGGCGTCCAGGGAGCAGGGATCTGTGGGAGCTTTGTCAAGGATGTAACAGAAGCTCCCTTGGAGCAGGACCCAGCCCATGAGAGCCAGGGATGGGCATCTGGAGGCTCAGGAATGCTGCTCATCCTTCCAGAGACACTTCAGGAGCCAGGATAGTGTGAGCCAGGGCAACCTCAGACACAAAATCTCTCTGTACTGAGGGCCTCCAGAGAAGCGGACCAGGCAGGGTGAGTCAGAACCCTATCGGGCCTCTCTCCTGAAATTTGCCTCCTTTTAGCAGTGCCATGGCCGGGGAGCTAATAATGAGATCCTGCCTAATACCATCTGGATAAAATTCAAACAAAGGTAAAGTTCAGGGGAGTGATGACCCATTCAGAGTGAAAAGGGGCACAAGAGAGCCTTCTGGAGTGCTGGAGGTGTGCTATATTTTCACCCAGTGGTGGTTACATGGGTGTGTACATATCAAAATGCATAGAGCTGTCCACTGAGATCTGTATACTTTACCAGATGTAAATTACAACTCAAGGAAAAATTAATAACAGAAGTGACTAGAAACAATTCCGGGCCAGGAAGAGCAGTGCCTAAGACAGAAAAAAAAGTGAGGGGAGAGTGAAAAGTGAGTTACCACAAGGAAAGAGCTAGACATACGGGGAGGTGTGCCTGAGATGCAGGCACGGAGAAGACAGAGAGGGACACGGGCAGAGAAGGAGGGGAGCAAGGGGGAAGACAGAGTAACAACAACCAATGATTCACAAGGTCAGGGCAATACGGTTGCTTGGCTTGAGATGTCAGTTTGCCTGAAGGTCCCTGGAACCACTCCTCTGTCTTTTAAAGCTGGGAATTTGGGGGGCATTGGCACGTCTAGGAGATTAGCAGAGACACCTCATAGGTCTTTGCCAAGTTGCAGGACTAGTGTTTGTGGCCATGTAGGGCGACAGGGGTGGGGACAGGTCTCTGATATTTCTACAAATGAGCGGCTTTGAGACTCATCCTCCCGCAGCAGTGTTGAGTTGAAGAGTAAAGAGTTTCTCACTGAATTTTTCAGCTTCTGCTGTCAGGAGAAAACCTGTTCATCTAACATTAGAGTTTGCAGACAGCTGAGATGTGACATGCGCCACTTAGAGCAGGACGACATTGATGTACAGTGTTAATATTAGGCTCTAAGTGGCTTCTGTAGGTTATCCAAAAATGGAGAATAAAACTGAGCAATTCATTTCTTCTTTTTTAAAAAATGGTGGTTATTAAAAAATGACTCTTCAGAGGCTCAGAGTCATAGAATGGACCCAGTGTCATGGATGTGGGCAGCCTTCTCACTGGAGCATATGGCCAGTGTGTGTCCTCATTTGCCTTAGAAGAATCAGGAAGATGGAACTCCTTGAGGGAGCTCTCTGGGGGCCCTGGGCAGCCTCCAGCCAGGCCCACCTCTGGTTTCCGTTTTACCTCCCTGCCATGAGTGAGGACTATGGAGACCAACTGCCTGGGTAGAATTCTCTCCCCATGACTTACTCACTGCGGCACCATAGTATCTCGGTTTTCTCATCTGTAAAGCAGAATAACAATATCCACCTTTTAGGGTTATTATGAAGATTAAATGGCTTAAAACATTTAAAGTGTTTAGACATTCACATGCCTGGGACATTTTAAATGCTCAATAAATGTTGTTCTTATGATCATTATCATAATCCCTGAGCATGCATATTCCGCAGCAGCCCTGCTGGTTTTTGCTCCTATAAACCAGACAGCCTGAGATGTCCTCTGTCTCCTCATTTCCCCTGGGCAGATGCCTCCTTTGTGGCTTAGTTGAGTCCAGCTGACTGCATCAGCTTCCCTCTCTCCCTGCCCTCTAATAGCACAAAGAATTGAGAGTGCATTTCTTTCCACAGTGCCTACCTGCACAGGGGAAGTATTTGGAGTTTTGGCAGCTGGAGATGTGGTTTCTACAGTGAACAACCTGAGAAAGACAGCAAATACAGTAAATCCCTCAGTTCAGTGAGTGCCCAGCCAGGGCTAGAGGCTGTGTAAATAAGACCCAGACCCAAAGTGTGGATTTGAGTAGTTTCAGCAGAACCTAGTCCTTTTTACAGAATATCTGTATTCTGCTCATTTATCTCCTCACGTGCACACAAACTTCATAACAGCAGAGCCTGGGCCTTATTTATATATCATCTAAAGGGATGGGCACTCACTGCACTGAGGCGTTTACTGCATTTGCTGTCTTCTCCCGGGTGGTTCACTGCAGAAAGCCTAGCACTAGCTGGAAGCCAAAACTCCCTAAAGTTTTCCTGCGCAGGTAGACTCTGTGGAAAGAAATCCTGTCTGTGGATTTGGGAAGAGGTAATATACTTCCCCTCGTAAACTACCCAGACTTCTCCCCTCAACTGCATCTGCCAGCCAACTCCAGCTGGATGTGTAACTGGCATCTCAAACACAGCATGTCCAAAACAGAACCCCTGGTGCTCCTACTCAGACCTGATTGTCCAGTATTCTTCTCCCTCTCCATCAAGAGAGCTTTGTCCTTCCATTTGCTTAAACCAAAAATCCTGGAGTCAACCTGGATTCCTTCCTTTCTTTCACAATCCATATGGAATCCATGAACAACTCTGTGCTCTCTGCCATCCAAACATGTCCTCAACCAAGCCTTGCTACAGTGGTGTGCTAAGCACTGATTGTTTAATAGTCATGAAACTTGCAATCTAGCTGTTAAACTGTAAATACCCAAAGTCAGCTGTGGTGGGACTATTTACACCACAGAAATTGGCAGGTGCTACAAATCAGGGCTTTTATTTTAAATTTATTTTCCAGAGAACTGGTTCACCAGAACTCCACTGACTTCTCACCCCTTCCACTTCTACTCCCACTCCAAACCTCCATCCTAACTACCTGGATCACTGCAATAGCCTCCTACCGACCTGGTCTTCCTGCTTTTACTCTTAATCTACCCTCAACATAGCAATCCTTTTAAAACAAATCAGATCATGACTAGGCTATGCTCAGAACTCTCCAGTGCCTTGCCATTTTACTCAGAGTAGAATCCTAGTTTGTAACCATGGCTAACAAGGTTTTACACATCTGATCCTCCATCACTTCTCTGATCTCACTTCTTCACTGTAGCCACATGGGCCTCCTTGACGGTCCTTGGTCCTTGCACATGCCCTGCATTCCCTGCCTCAGGGCCTTTGCACCTGCTGTTCCTTTTGCCAGACAATCTCTTATTCTAGATGAGTTCATGGATTTCTTGGCCATTTCCTTCAGTTCTCTTTTTCTGAGACAGAGAGAGAGAGAGAGACAGAGACAGAGAGAGAGAGATCTGCCCGATTACCCTATGAAAATCAGCATCCCCTCACCCTGCCATTGCTTCCCATTCCTTACATAATCCTTCACTTTTCTATAAAATGTCCATTGCTACTTGAAACATACATGTTTATAGTTTATGTGGCTATTGTTTATCTCCCCACTTCTATCCTGGTTAGAATACAAGCGTCATGAAGGCAAGAGACCTTGTTTTGTTCATTCCTATGCCATCTGTGTCTAGAACAATGTTTGGCACATAGCAGGTGCTCCATAAATATATGTCAAATTAATGATGCTGCCGACACCCTGAGCTGAAGAAATTGCCTCTGGGCAGAAGGAATCATGACACCAAGGTGGAGCAATTGCTCACGCTGTACAAAGAGAACACTGTACAGCACTGGTCTCCTCCCCAAGGACTCCGGTTCTCCTGAGCCTCTCTTACAGCTGTCAGAGATTTAAAGACAACATTTAACTAAGCAAATACCCTTCAAAGTGCTAAGATCCGTGATAAGAATAAATTCCTCAATGAAACAAAGCTTTAAGGTATAAGTTTGAAATCAAGCTGAATATAATCTATTCTACCAGCATTTACAAGGGAGTACTTTCCTAAGATAGAACCAAAGTTTCAGGCTGAATTGATAAGAAATCAAATGTTTGGTTTCTTCCTCTTCCTCTCTATGGGCCAGACTCCAAGTGAAAAAAAATGACACATGTATATGAATATATATTATAGAATATATATGTGTAGATATAATTTTATGTGTCAACTTGAATATATATATTCAATGACTATATATAATTTTATGTGTCAACTTACATAAATATATACATACATAATCTGCGTGTGTGTGTGTGTGTGTGTGTGTGTGTGTGTGTCTGTGTATTTAATTTTGTGTGTCAACTTGACAGGTCCTTGAGGTGCCCAGACATTTGGTCAAACATTATTATGAGTGTGTCAATGAGGGAGTTTTTGAATGAGATGAGCATTTGGCTCAGAGGACTGAGTAAAGCAGGTCACCCTCCCTAATGTGAGTGGCCCTCATCTAATCCCTCAAAGGCCTGAATAGGACAAAAAGGCTGACCCTTTCCAGAGTAAGAGGGAATTTCTCCTGCTTGACAGCGTAAGTTGGGACACTAGTCTTTTCCTGCCTTTAGACGCAAGCAGAAATGTTAGCTCTTCTTGATCTGAAGCGTGTTGGCTTTCATACCGGATCTTACACCATCAACTTTCCTGGTTCTTAGGCCTTTGGACTTAGCCTGGAACTATACATCAGCTCTCCCGGTCTCCAGCTTGCCAACGGCAGATCTTAGGATGTCTCAGTCTCCACAATCACGTGAGCCAAAGGTTTATATAGTAAACTTTTATATACACATACACACCCCCACACACACCATACTGGTTCTTTTTCTCTGGAGAACCCTGACTAACACTATTTATACACAAAACGTGTGTGTATACATGTGTGCGAGTGTGTATATAAATATAATTTGTGAGGCAATGGCTGATGGGCTGGGGATGTTTGCAGGCAGGCAGAAATGATAATGGATGTTCTTTAGGCAGAAATGCCTCATGAAATAAGGCATAGATGTTCACCTTCTTGCTGTCCTTCTGTTCACCAGCAGCTGTCTTGCTACCATCTGACAGGGAATCCAGAAAGCAGGAGAGTTGGCTTGGCCTCCAGGGCAGCATGTGCCCTTCAAGGTCTTTGTGCCATCTCTAGATTCTGAGCTATCCTGATTCAAGATACACAGAGTGTGGAGATGGGGCAAGATTAGGTTGTTGGCCTTTTCCTGGTCAGGATGGCTTTACATAGGCAGAGGGAAAGAAGGGCGAGCAACGCAGAGTCCATTGCTTCTCTGACTCTCACATATTGGCATCACCTTTTCTAAGTAACCCAAGAGGGAAACGTCACTCCTCCTTACACTAGCCCCCTTTCTGTCATCAAGTCGTAGTGTGAGAGGATGTTCTTGCATTGCTATAAATACTTGAGGCTGGGTAATTTATAATGAAGGGAGGTTTAATTGGCTCTCAGTTCTGCAGGCTGTATAGGAAGCATGGCGCCCGGCATCTGCTCAGCTTCTGGGGAGGCCTCAGGGAGCTTTTACTCATTGCAGAAGGCAAAGTGGGAGCAGGTGTGTCACATGGTGACAGTGGGAGCAAGAGAGCGAGGCGGTGGTGACGCCACACAGTTCAAACAACCAGATCTCATGAGAGCTCACTGTAGCAAGGACAGAACCAAGACAGGCAGCATCCACCCTCATGGCCCGAACACCTACTGCCAGGCCTCACCTCCGACGCTGGGGATTACATTTCAACATGAGATTTAGAGAGGGCAACAGTTAAACGTTACCTCTTAGCAACATCAACATTCCCTCTCAGGGTCATAGGACGGGTTAACCACGACTACCTGTGGCTAAAGGAATAGTAGAAAGGAGGAAAAAAATTTATTTTTAATTTTAGAGCTTTCTATGCTGTTTGAATATTCTAAACTTAAACATAAATTACTCACCTACATATCCACAGACATCAAAGAGATAATCAGAATAAATGTGTTGATGTATGTGTGCATGTATACATACACACATGCATACACGATGTGATAATGTAAATGATCGTGTCTGTGAAAAGCGTCCTTTTCCTTTGCAGTGTCCTTTCAATCTGCTTTCCTTTGCCACCCCAGGAGGACCCACATCATTTCTTGCCTCCCTTCCACAAGCCTCTTCCTCCCAATCAGTCCTGCACACTGCTTCCCTCAAACACTATTTTAAGTGATTCTGGGTCATTTTCTGTCTCAAAATAATATAAGGAGATGACTATCAAATGTGAGATTGCCTAGCTTGGTGCCTGCTGCTTACGAGGCCCTCAATGAATGCTAGTTTCCTTTTTTAATAATTCTTCAGAGGGTCTCACTGACCAAAGAGCAAAGCCTGTCTCTTCCTAGCTGGTGCCCCAGGATGCCTTCCTGTCCCAGTTAACACTGGGCACTCCATGCTCCAGCCATGCAGAAAAGCTCTGGGAGGCTCTCACACCTGCTAATCTCTTACCTGCCTTTTACTGGCTACAGAAACCCAGCCTGGCCCTTTAGGGACTGTCTCAAATGCCATTTCAGCCACTAACAGCACCCCACTCTGTACCACCACAAGACATACTGGTTCTTTGTTTTCTTTGTTAAAAAATGATCACTTTTGGATATCATATATTGATATCTTTTGAAATGCTTCCCTCATTTCTCCTTTTTCCTTTACCTCCACTTCCCATGTCTCTCTCCCACTTGCAATTTATTAATTCATTCATTAGCTATGTATTGAGTGCCTATCGTGTGCCAGGCCCCCTGTGCTGGCAACTGCCCCATAGGTGATAAACAAGTCACCAGTCTCCTTCCTCTTCCTCTTTAGCTGGGGAGGCTTTGGGGTGAGACTTGCATCAGGCAAGGGATCAGCTATGACAATATCTGGGGGAAGAGCCCAAGCAGTAGAGCCTGAGGAGGGAATGGACTTGGCAGGTTAGAGACTAGCAGAACCTGGCGTTGTAAGAGAGGAGTGCTTGGGAGGGACAGTATAAGAGATGAGGCCAGAGAGGTGGTCAGGGCCAGGTCATGAGAGAGGAGGGCCATGACTTGATTTTCATTTTTAAATAATTCCTTGGGGTTCTGAGTATGGACTAGACATTAGGAGGTGGAGGGCAAGGATGGAATCAGGGGAGCAATAGGAAAATGAGATGCGAGACAATTTGGAACAGGGTGCAGGTGATAGTGGCAGATTGGAGATACCCCTTGAAAGAAGCCCAACAAGGCTTGCTTGTGAACTGGCTGCAAGAAAAAGGGGAAACTCAAGGAATACAATTTGTTTTAACCTTAATAGTGAGGCCATTTATTGAGATGGGAGAGATTGGGTTAGAAAGGGATGAGGCATGGGTACTGGAAGTAAGAGTTTATTTTGGACACATTGAGCTTGAGATGCCTATTAGACACACCCAAGAGGAAACTTCAAGGAGGCAGTTGGCTGTATAAGGCTGGCTTTCAAGAGAAAGATTCAGAGCTAGACAGGCCAACATTCAAGTCCAGAAAATACAGAGAACACCATTAAGTTATTCCTCAAGAAGAGCAACCCCAAGGCACATAATTGTCAGATTCACCAGGGTTGAAATAAAGGAAAAAATGCTAAGGGCAGCCAGAGAGAAAGGTCGGGTTACCCACAAAGAAAAGCCCATCAGACTCACAGCAGATCTCTCAGCAGAAACCCTACAAGCCAGAAAAAAGTGGCGGCCAACATTCAACATCCTTAAAGAAAAGAACTTTCAACCTAGAATTTCATATCCAGCCAAACTAAGCTTCATAAGCAAAGGAGAAATAAAACCCTTTACAAACAAGCAATTGCTGAGACATTTCATCACCACCAGGCCTGCCTTAAAAGAGCTCCTGAAAGAAGCACTAAACATAGAAAGGAACAACCGGTACCAGCCACTCCATAAACATACCAAATGGTAAAGATCATCGACTCAATGAAGAAACTGCATCAACTAACAGGCAAAACAACCAGCTAGCATCAAAATGGTGAATCAAATTCACACCTAACAATATTAACCTTAAATGTAAATGGGCTAAATGCCCCAATCAAAAGACACAGACTGGCAAATTGGATAAAAAGTCAAGATCCATCTGTGTTCTGTATTCAGGAAACCCATCTCATGTGCAAGGACACACATAGTCTCAAAATAAAGGAATGGAGGAAGATTTACTAAGCAAATGGAAAGCAAAAAAAAGCAGGAGTTGCAATCCTAGTCTCTGATAAAGTGGACTTTAAACCAACAAAGATCGAAAGAGACAAAGAACAGCATTACATAACAGTAAAAAGATCAATGCCACACGAAGAGCTAAGGATCCTAAATATATACTCACCCAATACAGTAGCACCCAGATACATAAAGCAAGTTCTTAATGACTTACAAAGAGACTTAGACTCCCACACAATAATAGTGGGAGATTTTAACACTCCACTGTCGATATTAGACAGATCAATGAGACAGAAAATTAACAAGGATATCCAGGACTTGAACTCAGATCTGGACCAAGCAAACCTAATAGACATATACTGAACTCTCCACCCTAAATCCACAGAATATATATTCTTCTCAGTACCACATCACACCTGCTCTAAAATTGACCACCTAATTGGAAGTAATTCACTCCTCAGCAAATGCAAAAGAGCGGAAATCATAACAAACAGTCTCTCAGACCACAGTGCAATCAAATTAGAACTCAGGATTAAAAAACTAACTCAGAACCACACAACTTCATTGAAACTGAACAACTGGCTCTTGAATGTTGACTGAATAAACAATGAAATGAAGGGAGAAATAAAAATGTTCTTTGAAACCAATGAGAATGAATACACAACATACCAGAATCTCTGGGACACATTTAAAGCAGTGTCTAGAGGAAAATTTATAGCAATAAATGCCCACATAAGAAGCAAGGAAAGATCTAAAATTGTCACCTTATCATCAAAATTGAAAGAGCTAGAGGAAGAAGATTAAAAAAAAAACTCAAAAGCTAGCAGAAGACAAGAAATAACTAAGAGCAGAATTGAAGGAGACAGAGACACAAAAACCCTTTTAAAAATCAATAAATCCAGGAACTGGTTTTTTGAAAAGATCAACAAAATAGACAGGCTGCTAGCCACATTAATAAAAAAGACAGAAGAATCAAATAGATGCAATAAAAACCGATAAAGGGGATATCATCACTGATTCCACAGAAATGCAATCTACCATCAGAGATTACTACAAACAACTCTATGCACTTAAACCAGTAAACCTGGAAGAAATGGATAAATTCCTGGACACTTGCACCCTACCAAGTCTAAACCAGGAAGAAGTTGAAACCCTGAATAGACCAATAACAAGGGCTGAAGTAGAGGCAGCAATTAATAGCTTACCAACCAAAAAAAGCCCAGGTCCAGATGGGTTCACAGCCTAATTCTACCAGACATAAAAAGAGGAGCTGGTACCCCTCCTTCTGAAACTATTCCAAACAATACAAAAAGAGGGAATCCTTCCCAAATCATTTTATGAGACCAAGATCATCCTGATACCAACACCCGGCAGAAACTCAACAAAAGAAAACTTCAGGCCAATATCCATGGTGAACATAGATGCAAAAATCTTCAATAAAATACTGGAAAACTGATTGCAACAACACATCAAAAAGCTCATGCATCACAATCAAGTAGGCTTCATCCTGGGATACAAGGCTGGTTTAACATACACAACTCTATAAACATAATTCACCACATAAATAGAATCAAAGACAAAAAACACATGATTATCTCAATAGATGCAGAGAAGGCCTTTGACAAAATTCAACAACGCTTTACGCTAAAAACTCTCAATAACCTAGGTAACAATGGAACATGTCTCAAAATAATAAAAGCTATTTACTACAAGCCCACAGCCCATGTCATACTGAATGGGCAAAAACTGAAAGTATTCCCTTTGAAATGTGGCACTAGACAAGGATGCCCTCTCTCACCACTCCTATTCAATATAGTATTGGAAGTTCTAGCCAGAGCAATCAGGCAAGTAAAAGAAATAAAGTGTATTCAATTAGGAAAGGAGGAAGTCAAATTGTCTCTATTTGCAGCCAACATTATTGTATATTTAGAAGACCCCATTGTCTCAGCCCCAAATCTCCTGAAACTGATAAGCAACTTCAGCAAAGTCTCAGGATACAAAATCAATGTACAGAAATCACAAGCATTCCTATATACCAATAATAGACTTAAAGAGAGCCAAATCAAGAACGAACGCCCATTCAGAATTGCTACAAAGAGAATGAAATACCTAGGAATACAACTAAAAAAGGATGTAAAGGACCTCTTCAAAGAGAACTACAAACCACTGCTGAAGGAAATAAGAGAGGAAACAAGCAGATGGAAAAACATTCCATGTTCATGGTTAGGAAGAATCAATATCGTGAAAATGGCCATAGTACCCAAAGTAATTTACAGATTCAACGCTATCCCCATCAAGCTACCAATGACCTTCTTCACAGAACTGGAAAAAATCACCTTAAACTTCATATGGAACCAAAAGAGAGCCCACATATCCAAGTCAATTCTGAGCAAAAAGAATAAAGCAGGAGGCATCACACTACCGGACTTCAAACTATACTACAAGGCTACAGTAATCAAAACAGCATGGTATTGGTACCAAAACAGAGATATAGACCAATGGAACAGAACAGAGGCCGCGGAGGCAACACAACATATCTACAAGCATCTGATCTTTGACAAACCCGACAAAAACAAGTAATGGGGAAAGGATTCCCTGTTTAATAAACGGTGTTGGGAAAACTGGCTAGCCATGTGCAGAAAGCAGAAACTGGACCCCTTCCTGCCACCTTACACTAAAATTAACTCCAGGTGCATTAAAGACTTAAACATAAGACCTAACACCATAAAAACCCTAGAAGAAAACCTAGGCAAAACCATTCAGGACATAGGCGTAGGCAAGGACTTCATGACCAAAACACCAAAAGCATTGGCAACAAAAGCCAAAATAGACAAACGGGACCTAATCAAACCCCACAGCTTCTGCATAGCAAAAGAAACAGTCATTAGAGTGAATCAGCAACCAACAGAATGGGAAAAAATTTTTGCAGTTTACCCATCTGACAAAGGGCTGATATCCATAATTCACAAAGAGCTAAAACAGATTTACAAGAAAAAAAACAAGCCCTTTCAAAAGTGGGCAAAGGATATGAACAGATACTTTACAAAAGAAGACATACATGAGGCCAACAAGCATATGAAAAAAATGCTCAACATCACTGGTCATCAGAGAAATGCAAATCAAAACTACATTGAGATACCATCTCACACCAGTTAGAATGGCGATCATTAAAAAATCTGGAGACAACAGATGCTGGAGAGGATGTGGAGAAATAGGAACACTTTTACACTGTTGGTGGGAGTGTAAATTAGTTCAACCATTGTGGAATACAGTGTGGCAATTCCTCAAGGACCTAGAAATAGAAATTCCATTTGATCCAGCAGTCCCATTACTGGGTATATATCCAAAGGATTATAAATAGTTCTACTATAAGGACATGTGCACATGAATGTTCATTGCAGCACTGT
>NW_022437009.1:8043275-8048173 GCF_009761245.1 Sapajus apella | reverse complement strand
ATGAATGTTCATTGCAGCACTGTTTACAATAGCAAAGACCTGGAAACAACCCAAATGCCCATCGATGATAGACTGGATAGGGAAAATGTGGCACATATACATCATGGAATATTATGCAGCCATAAAAAATGATGAGTTTGTGTCCTTTGTAGGGACATGGATGAACCTGGAAACCATCATTCTCAGCAAACTGACAGAAGAGCAGAAGATCAAACACCACATGTTCTCACTCATAGGCGGGTGTTGAACAATGAGAACACATGGACACAGGGAGGGGAACACTACACACTCAGGTCTGTTGGGGGGAAATAGGGAAGGGACAGCGGGGAGAGGGGAGTTGGGGAGAGACAGCATGGGGAGAAGTGCTAGATGTGGGTGATGGGGAGGAAGGCAGCAGATCACACTGCCACGTGTGTGCCTATGCAACAATCTTGCATGTTCTTCACATGTACCCCAAAATCTAAAATACAATAAAATTAAAAAAAAAATTAAAATAAAAAAAACTATACTACATTTACAGCAAACAAAACAGCTTGGTACTAGTACCAAAACAGAGATAAAGACCAAAGAAACAGAACAGAGGCCTCAGAGGCAATGCCACACATCTACAACCATCTGAACTTTGACAAACCTGACAAAAACAAGCAATGGGGAAAGGATTTCCTATTTAATAAATGATGTTGGGATAACTGGCTAGCCATGTGCAGAAAACTAAAGCTGTACCCCTTCCTTACACTTTACACTAAAATTAACTCTAGATGGATTAATGACTTAAACATAAGACCTAACACCATAAAAACCCTAGAAGAAAACCTAGGCAAAACCATTCAGGACATAGGCATAGGCAAGGAATTCATGACTGAAACACCAAAAGCATTGGCAACAAAAGCCAAAATAGACAAATGGGATCTAATTAAACTTCAGAGCTTCTGTACAGCAAAAGAAACAATCATTAGGGTGAACCAGCAACCAACAGAATGGGAAAAAAATTTTGCAATCTACCCATCTGACAAAGGGCTAATATCCAGAATCTACAAAGAACTAAAACAGGTTTACAAGAAACAAACAAACCAACCCATTCAAAAGTGGGCAAAGGACATGAACAGACACTTTTCAAAAGAAGACATATATGATGCCAACAAACATATGAAAAAATGCTCATCATCACTGGTCATTAGAGAAATGCAAATCAAAACTATATTGAGATACCATCTCATGCCAGTTAGAATGGTGATCATTAAAAAATCTGGAGACAACAGATGCTAGAGAAATAGGAACACTTTTACACTGTTGGTGGGACTGTAAATTAGTTCGACCACTGTGGAAGATAGTGTGGCAATTCCTCAAGGACCTAGAAATAGAAAATCCATTTGACCCAGCAATCCCGTTACTGGGTATATATCCAAAGGATTACAAATCATTCTGTTTTAAAGACGCATGCACAAGTATGTTCATTGTGGCACTGTTTACAGTAGCAGAGACCTGCAACCAACCCAAATGCTCATCAATGATAGACTGGATAGGGAAAATGTGGCACCTATACACCATGGAATACTATGCAGCCACAAAAAACGATGAGTTTGTGTCCTTTGTAGGGACCTGGAAGAATCTGGAAACCATCATTCTCAGCAAACTGACACAAGAACAGAAAATCAAACACTGCATGTTCTCACTCATAAGCAGTTGTTGAACGATGAGATCACATAGACACAGGGAGGGGAGCATCACACACTGAGGTCTGTTGGGGGGACTAGGGGAGGGACAGTGGGGGGTAGGGAGGTAGGGGAGGGATAACATGGGGAGATATGCCAGATATAGGTGACATGGGGATGAAGGCAGCAAACCACATTGTCATGTATGTACCTATGCAACTATTCTGCATGATCTGCACATGTATCCCAGGATGGAATTGGCTGATTCAATTGCCTAAGTAAAGATTTCAAATAAATACAAAGTCCTTGTCATTCACTCAGTGAACATTTATTGATCACATACTATTACTATTAGGTTGAACCATATGAAATAACCATTTTGTATGCCCAAAATGGTCAAACATTGGCCAGTTCTGTGTGGTTTAAGCTAACATATCCAAAGTGCCAGGCCAAGCAAGGGTTGTGAGGGATGAAGATGTGGTAGGTACAGCATCTGCTCTCCAGGAGCTGACATTCCAGAATGGGAAATAACATGTTTGTTTAAATCTAGTGATAACAAGCACTTACAAACCAGTTACTATATCTGAGTACTATAATAGGCACACTGTATATATTTAAAATGGTAAAGAAAAAGTTTTGCTTAACCAAACTGTAGTGAAAGATGGCTACAAATTCTTTGCCACTCACCCTATGGAAAGGTAGGGTCTATCTGCCCCCGTCCCCTAACCTCCCTCAAATCTTGTGACTGGCTTTGATCAACAGAATGAGATGCAAAGGGTGCTATGTAATCTTTAAGGCCATGCTTTAAGATATCTGTAGCTTTTACTTTTGACCTCTAGATGCATTCCCTGGTAGAATCCAGCTGCTGTGTTAGAATTCTGACCACCATGCTTTGAGGAAACCCAGGCTTACCACACACAGAGAGAGATGCCACGTGGAGGAGCACTGAGGTGCCTGAATGACCCCACCTGACACCTCCTAGAACAGAATAAATACCAAGCTGAACCCTACCCAATTCTGATCCATAGGATTTTAAGGAAATAAACTAGCTGTTCGTTGATGTTATTAGGTTTTAGGTAACCAGAACGTAAGCAAAAAGTAGCTAAGATGGGATTTGAGCCCATGCTGTCTGATTCCACCATTTGTGCTCTGAACTACTGTATATACTACCTTTCTAATACATGGGGTGCATATGATAAGCAGTGTTGAGTGATTAGACTGTAAAATCTAGTGATTTTTTCCCCAAGCAATGTTGACACAGCTAGTCAAATAAATTAATATTCTCATCTAGCAGATTCATTTAGAACAAGTTTATACACCAAAGTATGCATAAATCCACATAAGCTCATCACTGAAACCATAAAATACATAATTGTATCTTATCGTTAACATCCAGTGAGAAGTAGTGAGTATATTCACTTTTTATTGCTGCATAACAAACTGAGCAACCTAAAACAGCATATATTTATTAGTTCAGTTTCTGTGGGTGTGGAATCAGACATTGATGATTCAGAGAACATGAGTTCTCTGCTCAGGGACTCACAAGGCTGCAATCCAGGTACTAGCTGGGCTATACTCCTCTGGAAAGCTTGGGGTCCTCTTCCAAGCTCATTTGGCAGATTTCAGGTCCTTGCAGTTGAAGCTGAAATCCCCGTTTTCTTGCTGGCTGTTACTCAGGGCCTGCTCACACTTCTTAGAGACTGCCTGCAGCTCCCTGCCATATGGCCCCTCACAGACCCTCACATCAAGGTGGCTTCCTTCCCCCAAAGGCAGCAGGAGAATCTCTCTCTCCAGCCTGCTAACACAGAGTCCTGTAAAACAAAACTAATAGTGAGAGTGACATCTCATCACCTCTGCCATATCATATTGGCAAAAAGCCAAATAAATGAAATAGACAATCTGTATTATGGAAGAGGTGACACAGATAAACGTATGCCACATGCTCTAGGACTTGAGAGGAAGCCTGCTGTGTGTCACCGACTCTTCTGTTATGTGGTGGAACGAATTCTGGGTTAGAAATCAGAGCTCCTTAATGAGCGCTGAGGACTACTAGAGGAAGAAGAGAGGAGGGAAACAAGGGTTTAAAAACTAGCTATTAGGCACTAAGCTCACTACTTGGTGTTGTACCCCAACCCTCAGCATCACACAATATACCCATGTAACAACATGCACATGGATCCTCTGAATCTAAAATAAAAGGTGAAATTGTTTTTTTTAAAAAAGAAATCAGAGTTCCTGGTTCTAGTTTGGGTTCAGTCATCTACCATTTGTTTAATTTAGGGTAAGTTATTTAATCTTTTAGATTTGTTTTTGCTTCCTCACCTATATGTAGGTGACATATGCAAAAGGATGTTATAATAACAATAAAGTTTACAAGCCTTTGCAAGCTCAACCACTAAGCAAGTTTAAAGGCATAATTGACCCTTCCTTTTTTCCCTTCCTTTCCCGTTGTTCCTCCCCTTCTCAGCATAAAACAGCCAGCAGCAGCCCTGCCACACAGTATTATGGGTGGGGAACGAAGAGAGGGGAGCCATGAAAAGGCATATTTGACAGTTCCATCTGGCACCAAGGATGTAGCGGAGCAGGTGCAGGAAGCAGGTAGAGGAGACTGCCTGCATGTATGGGAAATGGGCTACATTAGCTAATGAGTAAATAGATTGAACAAATAAGTACATGTATTGAGGATAATGAGAATCAGATTTCCCCCTTTGGGAAATGCTAACATGAAAAGAGGAGAGGTTAGAAAAAACCCTAAAGAGTTGGATTCGAATTGGAAGGCTCAGTATGAACTTGTGGTTTCTATACATAAGTTTACAAAATAGCAAAAATGTGTGTGTATGTGTTCATATGTACATACATACATTTCCTGGCTCTGTCCTAGAAGCAATGACACCGCAGCACAAATAGCATGCCACATGTTCTGATTGTGGTCACTCAGTACCATCCACCACTAAAAGAAACTAGTACTCCTTAGAGAAACAGTTGATTCCAGGCTGGGACAGGGGAAGTACGAGATGATCCTAGAGTATCTTTTGTGCTGGAAAGTGAAGATGCTGAAAGAGTATTGGGGACACATCAAAGGACATGGGAGCCACATCGAAGGGGTTCTTGCTGGCTAAATCTGGGATAATTTGAGCATCAAAACAAATACTAATAGTAAACTTATTAAACAAAATAGGACTCCAAAGTCCACACTGATAAGAAAGAGAGAGAGAGAGAGGAAAGAAAGAAAGAAAGAAAGAAAGA
>NW_022437009.1:8020636-8043175 GCF_009761245.1 Sapajus apella | reverse complement strand
GAAAGAAAGAAGAAAGAAAGAAAGAAAGAAAGAAGAAAGAAAGAAAGAAAGAAGGAAGGAAGGAAGGAAGGAAGGAAGGAAGGAAGCAAGGAAGGAAGAAAGAAAGAAAGAAATAAATAAAGAAATAAAGAAAGAAAGAAAGAGAAAGAAAGAAAGAAGGAAAGATTTTAAGTATAGTGTCAAATAAATGGAAATCAAATATTACCATTTGGTAACCACCATAGTGATATTTGATCAGTCATCAATGGAGGCTAAGGCTGGTGGGTGGAGGTTAGACAAGGAACAGGATATTGGCATTATATGTAATACTAACAAATTATAAAGGGAACATGGTGTCTTTAAGATGGAAAATTTAATGACATGACTAGGGAGTCAACTGATGTTGAAACAGGTCGACATCGTGTGCCCTCTGGGTGACACACAGAGAAGACCATGCTGTCCCTTCTGCAGTATTCCCTCCAGGAAATCCTACCTGACTCTGCCAAGATGAAACATCAGACCACCTATGCTGAGGGACATCCTAGAGGATGTAATGCCTGAGCTCTTGAAAGTGGCTGAGGACATGAAAGAACTCTTCCAGATGTTGAGACATGAAAACCACGTGCAACACATGCTCCTTAACAGCATCCTGGACCCAAAAGGAAACAGTCATTGCTGAATGTAGTCGGAGGACTGAGTGGTGGTATTGTAGCAATGTTGACTTTCTGATTGGTGGGGTTGTATAGTGGTTATGTGGAGAAGGTCCTTGTTTGGAGGAAACACTCATTGGGGCATTTAAAAGTGATAGGACCTCATGTCTACAGCTGTTTCAAACGGTTTCGAAAATGACTAGTGGTAATGAGTATAGATAACACAGATAAATAAATCAGTACACACACAAGCATAAAGCAAATGCATAGAGCTTATAACAATGAGGAAACCTGGGTGACGGGATATGGCACTGTTCCTACAATTTTGCAATAATTTAGAAGTTATTTCAAAATGTTTTTTTTTTTAATGAAGGGGAAAAAAAGAAGTAACCTAATCATCTTCCTTTCCACAGGATATTTCAATTCCTTGAGGAAAAAGTCTCTGTCTTTTATTCCTGCTGGTTTCCTAGCATACAGGGAATCCTTGACATAGACTTGCTGTGGGCAGGTCAAGGCCAAAATTCAGTGCTCACCCTTGCAGGGTTCTGGCTCTCCCACAGCAAGTTTTTGTTGGTTGAATTGGATGTCACATGATTGTTCAATAGGGATTATAATTTGCTTTCTCAGGCCACTCTTGGTTTTACCTCGGTTGCCCTCAGGAGCAACATGACTAGTGACATCTTAAGTGAAGGAAGAAATTGGTGGTGAATGGTGCAGAATCGTAGTGCTGTTCTACCACAGTGGCTGGCCAGTCCATGGCCTGGAAAGCATCTGCTGACCCTCTGGGACTGGGAGCCAGGCTGCCATTTACCTTAATGGTCAAGAGAGAATTCTTGTTGATTTGGGTCTGGTCGTATGTTTTGTTCAGGATTCAGTGACATTTCAGTTTGATGCTGTCAGTTTTGATCAGTGTATGATTTGGCTTTCAGTAACAAACACACACATAGAGCTATACAAGCACCTTTATTATTGAAATTTCTGCAGAAATAATTCTGTTCTGTAAGTCTGAAATTCTCCAGATTCTCATCCCTTTTGCTCCTCAGAAATAATTTTTTATGTGACACAATTTTTGATGTTTCTTTCCTAAAGACTGTGGCAATAGGCTAGAACATTCCAGAATTGCAGACTCTCACAGTCAAAAGGAGACTTACAGGTTGTCTAGTGCACAGTGTCTGATCTAGAATGTAGACTGGCTTCTGTACCATGGAACTGAGGGTGGCAGAGCCACAAGTGCCACCTTCCCCAGAAGGAATGGAGCATGAACAAGCAAGAAGTGGTCTTTCTCAGCTATAACCAGAGTTAGAAAGCACTGATCTTCCCAAACTCCAAGCCCACACAGGAATTCTACCAACACCAGCCTACGGGGTCCCAGCTTCTGCATAAACCCCCCAGCAATGGGGATCTCCGTGTCTCCCAAAAACCTCCTGCTGAGGCTCTCTTGAACCTACTACTCGGCTGAGGTGTTGGGGTGTTTGCTCCTTCTCCCCCTCCTCGCTCTTATACTTCGCCCCTCCTCCACTTCTCAGCATACCCACCCTGGGCAGGCCAGATCTGGAGACACATTTTCCCTCAGCTGCCCTGCAAAGGGTGCTGTGGCTGTCGCTTGTCTGTAGTCTCTTTGACGGCTTTGTGTTCTGTGCTATAAATAAATGATTTTGAATGCTTATCTGCTTGCCTCTGTCTGCTTTTCAAGTTATTTTTGGGTGACGAGCCTCTTCTGTGTTAGGTGGGGGCCTGCATTATTGAAGACCATGCGTGCCTCATCACAGGGAAATAAGGTCAGTGAGTGTTGGTGGAGGCTGAGGTGGGTGAGTGGTGGGTGCGGGGCTTGTCAGTTCACATTCAGAGCAGTGCTTGTGTCCTCTTACTAAAATGTCCCTGGCGAACCAGGGGGACCCTAATACGGTCCAAACCGCTCCCCACAGCTAATCCTGAGCTCGGGCTTTCTCATCTCATTTAACTCTGCATCCGCAGTCTCTTCTTTCTTAAAACCTGCAACGTGAAATGTGCAAAGGACCCTGAACTAAGGCTGCAGCCCCTACGCTCCTACCTTGGCCTGCAACTTTCTGGCTGGGTGGTCCCGAGTGAGTCACTACTGCTCCATGTTTCTGTTTTTTTAATCCACACAGTGGGACTGCTGGTCACTGCCCTGCTTGATTACAGGGCTAGAAGGTGGGCTTTCATCTCCCCCGACTGCAAGCAGCAGAGGCCCCAGAACACAGTCAGGGCTGACACTAGTCCTCATCTCCCTTCTCCCTGGGAGGCCTTTGGTGGCCAGCTGCCAGGGCCTCAAGGATGTTTCTGGCTTCAGCTGTATCCTTTCGACCTCAAGGTCTATGCAAGAAACTAAAATAGAGAAACCCTGATTTACTCAGGGTTGACTTAAGATCAAAACTAAGAGGAAGCTGGAGATCGCAGCTTCTCCTAACAGGATGTCCTCCTCCAACACCTGCCTGCCATCCAGAGCCCCGAGCGTCCCCACCTCACCGACTATTGACTTCCCTCAGTCCTTATTTTTTCCTTCAGAGGACCCTCCTCAGCCCCTTCCTCCTCCAGATGCTCCTGCTGCTGCCTTCAGGCCCCTCACCACCTCCACCAGGAGCGTCTCTCTCTCTCTAATCCCTGCATCTCTTCCTCCACGTTTTTCAGGACTCCAGCACCTGAAGGCAGAGCTGAACGCTGAAGACATTTAGATCTTTAGCCATCACTCTGAGGAGAAATCTTCATTTATTATGGTTTTCTGAGTCTGATGAGAGAGAAGAATTGATTCATCCACTCAAACAGTTTTGTAAAGCACAGCATCAAGGTGCTTTAATACTTTAGGAAAATGCCCACTGGCCTTGGGAATTGCCCCTCCCTATTTGGGGACTCGTTCTCCTGCCGCTGTCCCTGCCACAGCAGGTTCCCCGTGGAAATTGGTTGGGCTCCAGCTCCAGGCCACTGGGGTTACCATCAAAGCCCTGGACACTCACCTCCCCTCAGGTCCTTTGCTGTTGCTGCTGCTACTTGCAAGTCATTTCCACGGCATGGCAGCCAGGCTCCCTGACAGGTCTCTTGGTTCCCAGCCAGCCACAGCTCCTGGTCAGTCTGTCGCCAGCTGTTACCCCACCTTCCTTGCCCCCCCACCCTGACACTCCAGCCTGCTTCATTATCCAGGCCATTTCTGCTCTTCATTCTCCACTGATTCCCCACAGGCTTCAATTAATAATTTTAAGTGGTCACCAATTTTCCTCAAGCCTTGGGCAGTAATGGAGATTTAGATCTAAATTAAAATTTGCTAATTTAAATGCATTTGCCCACTAATCGGCTGCTGAAGTACAATCACTTGGCAGCTGCACCTTAAGGCTGCCCTCTCATGGCCTCCTGCCTCTGTCCCTGGAAGGGTTAACCCAGTGGTTCTCAACTCAGGGGATTTCATCCCTCGGGGGACATTAGACAATGTCTAGAGACACTTTTGGTTGTCATAGGGGAGAAGTTGCTACTGGCTTTAGTGGGTAGAGGCTAGGGATACTGCTAAACACCCTACAATGCACAGGACAGTCTCCCCCACAACAAAGAATTACCTGGTGCCGAATTACCTGGTTTCTTACCTAGGGTTAAGAAACCCTAGGTATAGAAGATCCCCAGCCTTTTCCCTGAGAAACCTTTCTTTGCACAACCCTGCATTCTGCAGAACAGGCCCTGAAGCTTTTGTTTCTAGGGGTCTGGAGGCTTAGATGTATAACGTGATCCCCCAAGACGGTCTACATCTGTTTTCTTTGACCTGTATAATGCTTGTTTGTTTGCATTGATCCAGTATTTAAAATCATCAAGCTATTCTGCAAGAAAATCTGAGTTTACAGTTTGTCCTAAAAAATGGAAGGTATGTTAGCATTTGTCCCTAACTCCCAGTGGGCAGCATTCGGGGGGGTTGAGTGGCAGCTCCCCGTGCTCCTTGGCATCTGTCCAGTTCGCCTCAGTCTTCGCCACTTTCTATTACTCTCTGACTTTGAGTATCACTTGCTATTTATCACTGTTTATTGTGTTTACTGTTTTCTCATGGCAGAGGAATACTTCTACATATACCTCAGTTAAAAGGGGGAAAATAAAAGATAGACCCGGCCGCACCCAGGGCCTTCAGTCATTTTTAATACCCACCTTGCTCTGTGAGCATTTGGCTGTGTAACCCCATGTGCCTCCTGCCTGTGCCAGTGACTGAACTCTTTGACCCTCGTTGAGTTCCTCCCAGGTCAGCTCTGTAGACTCACAAGATGCTGGCAGGTGGGTGGGAGGTAACTCTTGTACTCTTTCCTCAGTTGCAAGTTTTCTGCTGGGAGATGGGGCTCATGAGGATTGGGGTTCCCACTTAATCCACACCAAACTTCCCACAGGTGCTGCAAAAGAGAGGTGAAGAGCAAGTCTCATCACTTAGCTTCAAAGACCCCGGTGCCCTACTCCCAACGTGTTAATACAGGGGTCGGCCGGCATACCTCCTGCATCTGTAAATCAAGTTTAACTGGTACAGTCATTCCTGCTTATGTATCTGTTGTCTATGACTGCTTTTCTGCGACACTGGCAGAATTCAGTAGTTGCAACAGAGTATATGGCCCAACATTTTAGTACCTCGCATTTGCATATACCTTGCAGTACACGAAGCACTTTTTGGATCCTCCCAACAATCCCATAATGTGGGCAGGGCAAGGATTATGAAAGTGACAAACAAACACTTGTGAGCGTCAGCTGGGTGCCAAGTGCTGAGCTCTGGTTTTTCACCTGCATTTCCTCACAGCAGCCTTGTGAAGTAATTATTTTAGCTTTACAGATGACACAACAAAAGCTCAGAGAGGTGAACTGATAGGTCCAAGTTCACCCTGGAGTCTGTCTGGCTCCATGCCAAGCATCTCTGTTCCCCAGCTGGCTTAAGGCAGCACTCTTGACCCTTTGCTCCACAGTGGTGGAGGGTTGCCATGTGTGGCACTCTGGAGAAGCACTCCTGGGACGAGTGCTGGAGCCGCAGCCTTCTCTCGCCCGACCCTCACACCAGTGCTCCCTAACAAGTGGAGAGCTGCTGTGTCAAAGGCCAGCACACTGTAGTTCATTCTTGGCCCCTCCTCAAATTGCCAGAGGCTGGGCTGTCCCATGCACAGCACCCAGAGAGTACCTGACAGCTCCTCACCTGGAACTAGGGCTGCCAGGCAGAAACAGATGCTGCGAATGCCAACCCTAGCTCCTTCCTAACCTGGACTGCTGGAGAAGGCAGGGTGAACGTGCCAGAGACCTGGGGGAGAGGGTTTGGAAGGAAGACAAAGGGAGGGGTCTGAGCTGAGAGGAACACAGCCCAAATGGCCATGGGGGAGTGGGGACCAGGGGCCAAGGAACTGAGGCAAACAAAAAGCAACCATGTGTTTCATCGCACGCTGCCCAGGAACCTGTGAAGGGTAACAGAGTCAAAGCTTTAAGGAGCTGTAATCCTGCCTGTAGGACAGGCCACATGGAATCTGCATACCCCTGTTGAGTGTTTATGCTACATTAACTGTGTGCACTTGGGTCTCCATGTGCAACGGTGTGTGTCTTGGCATCTGTGTTTTCTGTGAGCAAGTAGACCTAGCCAAACCCACGGGACCAGAAGATGGTTTCATGCATGAGAAATTATGTGAGACACTGAAAGGAAGCATCTTCAGCCCAACCTGCCACAATACCTAATGTCCTTCTATTATAGATTCATATTCTGCCTGTTACAGTAACCGGCACCAGGTAGATGCTCAGTCGATGTTAAATTGAACCCATTCTTTCAATTAGGGGTGATATGTTTATAGAGATATCCATATGTTCTCTTAAAGTCAAATACAAAGCTTATCTGTTCATTATTATTATCAATGTGTTCAATAAAAATTGAGTGCCTACCATGTTAATTACTTTCTTCTTCTAAAATGTAAGAATAGGCTGGCATAAGGGAATAACAGTAAAAAGGCCAGGATGATAAGTACAAGAGCCTCAAATTGTGTGTTTGTGAGAGATGAAGCTGGCAAGATAAGGTGGAAGCCGTGCAAGGAGTGCTTTGAAGGCCAGGCTGAGGAGTTGATCTGACAGGCATTCAGGAGGGACCATGGCTACTTAAGCATAAATGACAAAAGTAGGGATTTCGGAAGGCCAGTTGGGCATTGGCATCAGAGAGTCTGCAGGAAGAGATGTAGATGGGAGGCATGTGTCACTGGGAGTGGTGAAGGACATTGCTTCAATACCCAGCCCTTCCTGAACACTCATCTTGGGCTCCCTACAAAGTATGTTGGGCACTTTATCTCCTGGAATACTTCCAACAACCTGTGAGACAGGTTTCTGTGTCTCCATTTTCTGAATAAGCAACTGCAGCTCCGAGCTGGGAGGTTGCAAAGCTACTCTGAAGTGGCCGCATGCCTGGGCAAGAAGGGATGCATTGCAGAGCTTGGTGGACAGATATGTGGGAGACAACGCTGAGCATGGATCCCGGGGGCTGTTCCAGTGCTAGGGCCAGGGAAAGTGAGAGAAGGGTGGGTCCAGGCCCCAAACTCTGTGCCATGGGTTCCCCTCTTGAAGGACAGACAGGGTTACTTACCTTCCCTGGCAGAAGGCTGCCACCTCCCCAAATCCACAATGGCTTTGACGGCTGAGCCAGGGCATTCAAGGGGACACTGAGGTTACAATTCAATGACAAAGCAGGCATCTCCTTTCTTACTAATAATTGGTATGCAAGGCCATGTACTACTCTGAGCTTCTCTTTGCCTTTCTGTGTAGTAGCTATTTACAAGTACAATCGTAGTGCACTACAGCCTTGAACTCCTGGGCTCAGATGATCCTCCCAGTAGCTGGGACTATAGGCATGCACCACAACACCTGGCCTCTTCGCCTTTTGGAAATTGTGTAAACTCACTCCATTCTCCCATTCCCACAACACATTTCTCACCACAGACTTTTTATCCCATGATGATGAAGGCCAGGTTTGATGAGAAGTTTCCTTGTATCCAGAGATCGGTGACCTTTCTCTCTCTCTCTCTCTCTCTCTCTCTCTCTCTCTCTCTCTGTGTGTGTGTGTGTGTGTGTGTGTGTGTGTGTGTCACCCTGGCAAAATGCCATCCCTTTACTCACTGGGCCTGGGGAGCCCAACATGATATAAACCAAAATAAAATGAAATGGCTTCATTATCTGCCAGAGAAAGATGATTAAACTGGTCTACCTTGTGTCCTGACGAGCTGTCTCTAAACTATGTGTCCATTATTGCTTTCTGTCTGGATTAGAATGACAGTATCAACTGTCTGTGGGTTAATTAGTTTCTTGGAAAGTTTATTCATTTCTCCCTCTCCGTGTTCTGTAGTCATAGAGCAATTCATACTGAGTCAAAATGCTCAGCTTCTGTTCCACATGATCAGAACAAAACACACATGAACTTGACGTTCATCACAGCTGATGAACAGCCAGGTGGGGTCCCTCCCCCTTCTTCCACAGCCTTGTCACCAACATTGCCAGCAGAGGCTCCACCAGGCATGTTCCACTGCCTCTCAGTTGGCCTGATCCACAACTACTTCCCCTTAGCTCCTGGGAAAGGATGGATGGAGTTGACAATGCACTTGCCCTTCTTTTTCCTGCTTCCATTCAAATCCATCATTGTCTTCAGGGTTTAACCAAACAGTCACCATGCCCAGGAAGATTAGCTGTGCATCCATTCTGATCAGAAAGTTGGTGCAAATCTCTTTCCCTCACCACAGTTCCAACGACAGTTTTCTTTCTTTTTATTGTTGAAATATTTTGTTTAGTAAGTACCTTTTATTTTGTAATTATCTAGCAATCAAAGTTTATAAAATGTTTTCAAGGATTCTAAAGTTGCATTGACTGGTGTTGGAAGTGAGGAGGAGTCACCTATCTTTTTAGAAGAAAATACAACAAATTAGATGAAATAAATTCCTTATAAAGCCACACTTAATAAGCTCATAAAATAAAATATAGAAAATATGCAATGTTGATAGCAACCATTACAAGAATATATTTTTAAAAAGCTAACTGAGAAAAATATATATAACATAAAAAGTAAAAATATATATGATCGTTCCAAAAAAAGCAGAAAGAGAAAAATTTTTAGAAAATATTTAACATTTTTAGATATCAAGCTAACTACAGGTTTCTTAAACATAATGTTGAAGGCCCAGGGGCACAGAGGATGATGGCTTTTTGCTTTCTGAGATCAAAGGTGCTTATATATATGTGTAGTTTCTTTTTGTTTTGTTTTGTTTTGCTTGCAAATCTGATAGCGTGAAACCTTTATATTTTTATTTTTAGCCGTTTCGTAGGCGCATTTTTTCTGCCCCAGTTGTATCACAAATTCCGGTGGGGCAAGATTCACATCTAATTATCTCCTGCTTCAAACACTGCCTACCATGTTCGGCACACAGTTGAGTAGGCAGATGCTCAAATGTGTTCCCTTCCTCACTGAGCTTGGAAATATCACATGAGGCTCAGGGAAAGGCTCTGGGGCAGATGCTGGAGCAAATCCTGGCTCTGCTACCCACTTAGCTATGCCAACTGGTCAACTGGTTAACTCATTTCACTTCCTTGTTGCCTCCCTGTTTGTACATCCGTACAATAGAGATAGTAACGGTGACTTCATTGGCTCCTTGTGCAGATTTCATGGGTCTCCAACCTTTTGGCACCAGGGACCAGTTTCGTGGAAGAAATTTTTCCATGGATGGTGGGGGTTAGAGGAAGGAAATGGTTTTAGAATGAAACTGTTCCACATCAGATCATCAGGCATTAGATTCTCATAAGGAGAGTGCCACCTGGATCCCTCGCACGCACAGTTCACAACAGGATTCCTGCTCCTGTGAGAATGGAACTCACCTGCTGATCAGACAGGGGGCGGAGCTCGGGCGTGTTGCTCTCTGGCCCACCACTCACCTCGTGCTGTGTGGCCCAGTTCCTAACTTTAGTTCTTACCAGTCTCCAGCCCAGGGGGATGGGGACCCCTGGGCTAAGGCACAGAGAGCTCCTAGAAGAGAGCCTCACACACAGTAAACACTATCCATGCTTACAGAGACCTCAGAATCCTGTGAGCACGCAGCATTGTGCTGCCTCCCCTGGGCCCTCCCCTCCTCCTGGATGTACGTTTTCTGACTTGGGCAGTGAAGTGCGAGGCTGCAGAAGACACGGTGAGCCCAGCAGGGCCCCAGCATGGCTCATTCTTTCCGCCTTCTTAGCCTGGAGGAGGAATGTCACCCACAAAGGCCTGGCGAGATCTCAGGAACTCTGACTTGTTCCCAGAGTTCTAGCTACTCCTGGAAATCTCCCTCCCAGGCAGTTCTTTACATTTCTACTCATTCCTCCTCTCTGTGCCCCTGAAACCAATCTGCTGTTCCCCGTGAAGTCCACCCCTGCCAGCGCCCACGAAAGCCTCATTAATTGAAAAGAAAAGAACCATGACTCAGCAATGGTGGTCCTGGAACCTGATTGAAATTCCCAACAGATATTTATTACAAAAGCATTTCTCTTTACTTAACGATTTAATCAGGCCGAGGTGTGATAAGCAGGGAGGCAGCCACTAAACAAGGCTGTTATGGGCGGAATCGTCCCTGCTGATGGACGCGGCGTAGACATGGCCGTTCCTTAGAAATCAAAGCGGAGCCGAAATCCATTTGCTGCCCGGTGGCATGGAGCGCTGCTGCCACAGCTTAACACAGCCGTTTCCTGTGCACTGCCAGGCCGACATATGTAAAGCGGCCTCCCGCCCCTGCACCAGCTGTAATTCAGAGAAAATATCACTTTAATAAGCTTTCTCCACAGCCATGAGCAATTGACCTTAGAGACACTTGATTTTCCTGGAGCCACAGGTTGGAGGCAGCAGGAAGAAGGGGAAAGAAGGCAGCCGAGGAAGAGGCAAATGACAAGCTTCTTCTGGGGATGAAAGGAAAGACTATGCCTTTGAAAAGAAGGCACGCTCTTCCCACCCCCAGTGCTTGGAAGAACTTTCCACTCAGTAATGCCACAGTGGTTTCCTCTCCTCCATCAAAGCCTCATTAATACTCCTCGGGGTGTTTCTTATGTCATTGTTATCCTAAAGGCAAGGGGGTGTCAACAGAAGGAGAGGGACACAGTTGCTAAGACCCCAGAAGCAGGCATTGCTAGGTCAGGGGCTGATGAATGTGCTCATTCCGGGCAGGGAAACAACCAGTCAAGCTCCAGGGCAGGGGCTTTGTCTCATTTAATGGGCATCTTCACCTGCTTTGAATGTAGGCATTCTGGGACTGAACTGAGTCTCTGGCCAACTGAGTCCTGAGCACATCCCCTGCCTTCAAAAGCATGGCAGGTGGCTCATTTGTCTTTATATCACCAGTCACTAGAATAATGCCGAACACACAGTAGGTGCCCAGTAAGGCAAATTTTGTGATGAAACGGATGAACAAATAAGCCAAGCAGAATTTTTACGGTTGGTAATTTTCTCTCCATAAAATTCTTCATTCTTCTAAGCATTACCCAGCATTCTCTCAAATACTCAGAGCCTCTAATACATTTAAAATCCAATTTGACTGAATCTGCCCATCTCTCCCCTTGAACGCAATCAGATTTACATGTAACTTTTTAGGGCAATCCTACTTCATAAAGTAATAGGTTCTTGTGTTTAAGTCCTTGATGGAATCTCAACATTTAGAAGCATAGGTAGCATGTCACCCTCTGCACCTCCATGTTGTGGTAGGAGAAATGGAGGGAGTACGTTTTCCTAGGATTCCCTCTAGCCCCAAGTGCAGGGTGCTAGCTGGAGGGCAGATTTTCCAACAATTACCCAATGCCAGACTTTGTCAATGAGCTTCCTGAGCTTTGGTACAGAGCCAGGAAGCCTCCAGGAACAAAAGCAAAACAAAAGGAAGGCTGTCAGCACCATCCTCCCTGCTGAAGAATCAAACGTCCATCATAAGAGTCTATCAGGATCCACTTATTAAGCCAGAAGTCATAGTATCATTTGCAAATAACAACAATTCATTAGTCTAAATGCATCTGAATGTCATCCCCATCCAAGGACTCACCAGATAATTAATTATAGTACAAAGTTGGAAGAACAAAGTATAGTTCATAAAATCCAATAGCATTCTCATTCATGATATTCAGGCTTACTCCTGGTCTCAGAAATTTAGAACAAGGGTTAATGCCTACAGATACAAATCCAAAGAGACCTTTCAGGGAGATCTTGCATTGTGGGGTGGGTTTTTCCTTGCCAATCTGACTTCCTCTCTTCTTTGAGCTGCTCCAAAGGGATCACTGTGCTAAGCCCTAAGTGACAGGCTGTGTATAGCCATGGCTTTCAAGGAGCTAAGAGTTGAGCATCAGAGAAAACCAGATGTAAAGAGCCACAATACAAGGAAGAGAGTGGACCATGTTGTACAAGGCACAGGCAAAGTGAGCTGGGGGAACTTGGAGCACTTCTAGCTGAAAAATAGGGGGAATTCAAGGAGGAATTCAAGGAGAAGACGGTCTTCAAGCTTAGTCTTTAATGCCTGGCTTCTGGCTGCTCTGCATGACACAGGAGCCAGAGGAATGGCTGCTGGGGTGGCTCACTCTATGTCCATAGGCCACTCTGGGTTCAGCCAAACTCCCAAGGCCTACTGCTCCAGATCATCTCTGGCTTCCTTTTCAGAAGAGCTTACCCTTCACCCACATCAACTTTCTGGCTACTTCTGTACTCAGCCTCTGGCTCCCTCTGAAACATAGTGGGAAGCCTGTCTGGAGGATTAGCAACCACCAGCATGAAACTGTTCTCAAAAGATCTTCACTCAAATTACATGATGTATTTATATTGTATAATAGGCTCTACTATAACTCATCAAATTATTTTATTTCCTAACACACTTTATGTCACGTCTTAAATACTTTACCTCACAGGCTAAAATACATTGGGTTTTGTTTTTCTTTGGGTTTTTAGAACATTCTGTGCTGTAAGAGTCAACATTTCTTAACTGCTGGAATATCATTCATCAAAATCAGGTGAGGTCTAGCCATGCTGGACTTATTTTCTTCTACTGTATCTGTCTTTTGGCCAAGACTCCTACACACACAGTAGAAGGCATTACCTCCTAGGTACACTTGGCCGAAGCCTTCTCCAGGCCTCATTACTGGAGAGCAAGCACATGTAAAGATGGGTAGGTTTAGACACCGGCGGCATTAATGGCACTGCTGACAGATGGGCATGGAGGTGTGCCTAAGTTCAGGTTCCCCAAGATTCAGGGTACAAGGATCCTGTTAGGGAAAACACCTGGGTGAAAGAAAAAAGAAGTGGTTGGTGCCAGTCGGGGAGTCAGGGAACCTGGGAGATATGTCAGACTGTGACGCACACCTGATCCAGAGTGAAGGGGAGAGGGAGGGAAGATGGGGTGCAAGTGTCCTAGACTGCCAAGCAGTCTAAAGCCATTGGGGAGCGCTTGAGCCAAAGTCAGCCAATAAAAATGTCACCAGTCTCCCAGGGCTGGGTCTACCTCAGTATCCCTGCTGTGTTTATCGCTGGGCTGGAGCAGCCTGCTGTAAGCATAGCCTCAATGCAGAAGTGGCTATCGATTCCCAAGTGCAGTGGCTGGGACCCTGGTCAACGGCTCCTTCTGCAGTAGGAGGTCTGCCAGATCCCTTCTCTGGCTGCCGCAAGATGAGAATTATACCTAAAGGAGGAGCTGTTAATCAGAGGGCAGGATACCCTCTGCAGCACCCTTTCAAGGTATGGGAAATGTCCCCAGCCCAGGGGTCTCTCAGGTGACCCTGGCGGCCCTCTGTCCTCCTCACAGTCCCAAATATTCTTTCAGTGTAAACATCTTAGAGTCCACGCTAGAGCTTACGTGACCTTAGGATGGTTGGCTCTACTGAATGCAAGTGCTCTTGGGTGGAGAAACAAATTAAACCTTTCCATCAGTCAGTCCTGAAGGTTAAATAAGCATCCGAATCGTGTCCTGATCCCAAGGAAGAGAAGAACAAAAAAAACCTTGGCATGGGAACGAGAGGGAAGAGATGGGGCACAATGTTTCCCATTCATTAATTTTACACAAGGTCAATCTTGCGCCTGATAAACCCCACATAGCCAGTTGTGCTTGGTGAGCCCCATACTGGCATGGGGCTTAGGTTTCCAGTGAGTGGCAGGCCTCCTGGAGGAAGGAGAGAGGAGGTACAGAATGGCTATTTCCTTCCATTTCGGAAATCCCATAGGTCCTTGTCACCCACAGATGTTCAGGCCTAAAAGTGAAGGTTGATTTAGCTGGCAGAAGCATAGATGAAGCCCAGGAGGCTTAGCGCCCTGAGGAAAGGGAAGGAAACTGGCAGGGATTAGACATCTACTCTGCACCGCAATCTCCACATGTGTTTATTCATTTGACATCAAGAGCCTGTGCAGTGCTATTATCCCTATTTTCCAGTGAAGCCACTGAATCTCAAAGAGGTTCACTCAAGACCCCACATGGCAAAGCCAGGCTGCAAATGTGGGCCAGTCTGAGTCCAGAGCCTCTGCTGCCATCTCAAACCTGGGCCCCAGATGTTAGGGAGGCCTTTAAAGTTGGGAAATCTTGTCCCACTGGATAAGGAGGCCAGGAGTGAAGCTGCAGAGCCCACATGGATACGCAGATCTTCCTGTCTCAGGCAGCCCGCAGGAATTGTAGTGCTTGGGGTAGGTGAGTTACGCATCCATACTTGTTGAATGAGGAAGAAAGAGAGGGTGAGAGAATCCATAATTTCCTTAAACTTCTTTGGAACTCTCTGAACCTCCCATATTCCGCTCTGTGACTATATGGGGGCTCATCTCATCTCCTTTTCTCATCTCCTAGAAGGAAAGATCCACTTTTGAATCATCTTTGTATCCCAGGGTGCCTGGCATGTCATAGGTGCTCAGTAGATGTCTGTTGGATGAACAAACTAGTCTAGACTTTGAGGTGAGCCAGAGTGGCAGGTCACATAAGGATGGAGAGGAGGCTGGATTCAGGCCTTTTGCCCCACATCTGCAGGGCCCACTTCTTGCCCAGGCTTTCCTTGTGAGCCACAGGGATGTCATCTGGGAAATATAGAGGCACTTTCTTCAACTGCTCTGAGGGCTTTCTTTCTTTCTTTCTTTTTTTTTTTTTTTTTTTTTTGAGACAGAGTTTCGCTCTTGTTACCAGGCTGGAGTGCAATGGAGCGATCTCGGCTCACCACAACCTCCACCTCCTGGGTTCAGGCAATTCTCCTGCCTCAGCCTTCTGAGTAGCTGGGACTACAGGCATGCGCCACTATGCCCAGCTGATGTTTGTATTTTTAGTAGAGATGGGGTTTCACCATGTTGACCAGGATGGTCTCGATCTCTTGACCTCGTGATCCACCCGCCTCGGCCTCCCAAAGTGCTGGGATTACAGGTGTGAGCCACAGCGCCCGGCTCTGAGGGCTTTCTGTCAGTTTTTATGCAAGTACTTGAGCAGATCACAAGGTTCCATCAGGACTGGAACTCAAAGCAGGAATCATTTCTAGAGGTTTGTTTAGCCTGGGCCTTCCTGCTGTCAAGATCCCTATGTCACCGCGTGGGAGCTGCATCTTAGGTCCTGGATCTGTCTCATGTCATATGTGCTGGATGGCCTGGTGCTGTCTGTCCATGAAAAAGCATCAGTGAGGCAAAACTTGTCTCTGGGAACCCCTGGGTGTCTGTCCTGTGTGATTTCCACCCCTCCCCACTTCCCCACACATATACAGATACATGCCCTCCCTCCCGAGGCTCAGCCCAGGGCCTCCTACCTGCCTTCCTACCTTACTCTGATTTTTGCAATGCTAGCGCCCACCTACCCAGCTTCTAGCAATTCTCAAACTCTCCCTGGAGGAACCGGCTGTCCAAATCCAGCAACTGATCAGCAACTCTTGCTAAAGGGAAGAGGGCTTAAGGGTGCTCTGAGGTGATAGAAAAGACACAGGGTTTGGCATCAGGCCCAGGTTACAGAGCTCTGCCTGAGGAATTCTCCTCATGTGCTGTTGCCCTGGTCTCCTAAGGCACAGTACTGAAGCGGGAAGGTTTATGGTGCATTGGAGAAATGGAAGGAATACCATGAGTAGAGCAGAAAGAGCTAGGCAGGGAGTGGAACCAAACAGGAGGAAAAAGGCCAGCTTTCAATAAGATCATATCCTAGAAGGGACTTTGTAAGTTGTATCCTTTTATATACATTCTAGAACAAAATGCACCCTCTTTCAGCATTTGAAAGGCCACAAGGAAGAATCCCATGAATCCCCCATATCCCAGCATCCCCTCCCTGGGTGAGTAATGACCTGTTGCCTCCTCTGCCTTTTTCTCAGACTCTCAACAGCCTCTCCTCCACCACTCTCCCTCTGCCCTAGGACTTCCAGCAGGATTCATCTATATCTCTAGCTCAGCCCTCGTCTTTGAGCTCTGTATCTCAGGCTACATAACAGCTCCTTTTGGATGTTTCAAAGGCAGCTTAAAGTAAATATGTAACAAGCTCAATGCACTGGCTTTTCCCAACAAACCTGTGCCCTCTGTCCCCAGCATTCCAGTCTCAAGGAATGGCTTCACCATCCCTTCACAGTTGCTCTTTTCAGAGATTTGATCATGATCCTTGATCCTCTCCATTTTTTATTCCCCACGTCCAAATCATCTCCAAGTCCTATACCTTCTACTTCCTAAATATTCCTCAGATTCTATTGCTTCCCCTTTCCACGGTATCATCTGGACTGCTGTAACAGCCTCCTCATTAGTCTTTCAACCCAAGTTTTGACACATCCTCGCTAGCGTCGGTAGAGGGCTTTTCCAAAAGCCCCATGCATCACCATCACACTACTGAGTCAAAACACCTTTTGTGACCTTCCAGTGCTCCAAGGATAAAAGCTAACATTTTGAGCATTGCCTGTAGGGCTTTCCGGGTTTGATCCCCACCCTTTGTCCTGGCGTTGCCTCTCAGCGTTCTCGTCCTCACTCTCCAAGGAAGAGACCGCACCATACCCTTGGCTTCTCCACCATGCCATTCCATCACATGCTGTTTCCCTGCTAGTTTCTATAGTCTAACAACAAAACGACAGAGACTGAACACTTGTTATCCAAGGGCCTAACAAGATATTTGGCCCCTGATAGGTGCTCAGTACACAGAATTGGATACATGGAAAGTGCAATGTGGTGAGACATGAGGTTGAGACTTTAAGTAGGGTCAGAGATGCTTCTAGCAAATTTCCTTTCCAGCAGGATGGTCTCCTGAACAACTGTCCCGATGAAAGCAACATAAAACGCTGGATGAATTATATTGGAACACCTTCCTACATGAATTGCGGAGTTAGCAAGAAAGTACAGATCTGCAGAAGCCAAACCAAAGTGAAAGCCGGGACCTTGGGAGATAAGCAAGATCCTTGATCAACTCTTGCCCTTGGCATATCTGCCAAAATCTATGGACTTCAAGCTGCCGTCTTGGTGGCTGCTGAGGGTTCAAAATCAGGAGACAAAGCCACAAGCCCATCAACATGGGCAAGCTAATAAAACAGATTGCATAAAGCTGAGACTATATACAGTTGTCTCTTCAGTGAAAGAATAAATGAAAAATAATACCACTTACTGATTTCCCCCACCAACTCACTCCAGTCTAATCATGAGAAAATCCAAATAGAAGGATATTCTACAAAATACTTGACCAGTACTCTTCAAAAGTGTCAAGGTTATCAAAACCAAGGAAAGTCTAAAAAACTGTCACAGCCAAGAGGAGTCTAAGTAGACATAATGATAAAAGGTAACATGGTTTCCTAAATAAGATCCTGGGACAGAAGAAGGACGTCAGAAAAAACCTGAAGAAATATGCATAAATAATGGACTTTATTTCATAATAATCTATCAGTATTCCTTTGTTAATTGTGACAAATGTACCATACAAATATAAGATGTTAACAATAGAGGAAACTAGATGCAAAGTAACTCTCTATAGTAAATTGAAACTTTCGTGTAAATCTAAAACTATTCTACAATACTAAACTGTATTAAAAATAAAATAAACCCACTATGCAGAAGGGAACAGCAAGACAACTTGAAAGTCTTAATTTGATGTTGGGAGGAGTGGGAAAAATCTTCCCTGAGAATCATAACCATCCATTTGAATTTGTGACCTAAATCCTCGAGCAGGAAATTTGATTTCAAATGGCATCCAGTTGATAAAACTCCCAAGTTCCCAGCAGATACCAACACAAATTTTCTCTGAAAGTATGCAGTTTCACTTGAGGCCTCAAATAGTTTTCCAGATGAAGTCTTAAGAAATATGAAGTTATCATCCAAAATCCTAAAACACATAAGAAACAAAGTGCTATAAGTAAAATCCAGCAGAAATAACAGCAGAATCAGACTCTAAATATTTCAGATATTAACATTATCATAGAATGTAAAATAAGTATGTTTAATATGCTTCCAGATATAAAAAGGAATCTTGAAAATAATGAGCAAAGAAAAAGAGACTGTAACAAATGACCAAGCATGTTTTTGACAAGAGCAAATAAAACTTCAAAAATATAATCGAAGTTAAAAACTTGGTGGACAATCAAATAGCATACACATTCAATTCAGCTAAAGGAGAAAGTGGTGAATTGAAAGATTCAGAACATAGTCCTGGGGAACAAAGAGATTTGAAACAGTATGAAATGAAAGATGAGATCTGAAGAATCAGGTAAGAAATTCTAACTTTTATTTGTTTGGTTGGAATAATAAAGAAATGGGGAGGACTGGGTGCGGCGGCTCACACCTGTAATCCCAGCACTTTGGGAGGCCGAAGTGGGCAGATCATGAGGTAAAGGGATCAAGACCATCCTGGCCAACATGGTGAAATCCTGTCTCTACTAAGAATACAAAAAGTAACTGGGCATGGTGGTGCGCGCCTGTAGTCCCAGCTACTCAGGAGGCTGACGCAGGAGAATTGCTTGAACCCAGGAGGCAGAGGTTGCAGTGAGCCGAGATTGCATCACTGCACTCCAGCCTGGCAGCAGAGAGAGACTCCATTTCAAAAAAATAATAAGAATAAAATAAATAAATGGGAAGGAGGCACTGGTGAAAGAGTTAAATAAGAGTTTTCCAGAATTGTTAAAGAACACCAAAACTCAGTTCCAGGAGTTCTGGCAAATGCTAAGCAGAAATGTTAAATGAAATCGTCATCCAGACAAAGCAGAACAAATCTGTAAAACACAAAAGACAAAAAGAAAAAAAGAAATCCAGCCAGATCAGAAATAGGCAAAATTGATCTATGAAAACAGTATTTATCTCTGGGGAGATGGGTAATGACTAAGGGAGGCTGCTAGAGTGCTGTAAGGTTTTGTTTTCGTTTTTAAAAATTCAGGTGATGATTGCATGGGTGCATTCACTTTCAAAAATTTAGTAGATTGCACATTTATGATTCACGCTCTTTAAAGTAAGAAATACTTGTACTTTAATTGTTTGAAAATCAAAGAGAAAAGACAGATCACATTCAAAGGTATGATAATGAGACCAATGACTAGCTTTTAACAGTAACAGTGGAAGCCAGAAAATAGTAATATAATATCTTCAGTGTGCTAAGGGAGTGATTTGACTTCCATAAATCAACAAATTACCTTTTGAGAATGAGTATGAAATGTTTATTTCCAGATAAATGACTCTTACTAACAGAAATTTTAAGGAATGTACATTTGGCATAATAAAAATGATCTCAAAGAAAGAATCATGAGATATGACATTGGAAGTAGGTAGGTAAATCTAAATAAAAACTGGCCGAATAAAGTAAAAATGATAACGTCTAAATTGTGAGGTTACAAACAGCTGTAGCTCAAACTGCTAGACAAAAATAGTGTATTAGCTGGAAAAGGAGTGGCGAGAGTTAACTCATTCTGAAGTTCTTAAATCATTTCTGAGGAAGATAAAGATGCTGATAAATTTTAGACACTGCTAAATTAAGCGTGCATATTAAAATATCTAGGATAACCACTAAAATAATAAACATATAAAACAGTTTTCAAAATAGTAGCGAAAAAGTTGAAAGAATAATCATATTAACAGCACTTCAATCAATCCAAAAGATGGCCAGAAAGGAGAAAGAATAAGAAAGAGCGGAACAAATAAAAAGTACACAATAAAATGATAGAAATAAATCTATCAGCCATCACAATAAATATAAATTGATAAATGCTCCAGTTAAAAGGAAAAAAATTGCCAGTTTAGGTTTTTAAAGTCCAATTAAATGGTTTTTATAAGACCACAAAAATTGAAAGCAAAAACATGAAAAAAGATATACCAAGCAAATACTAGCAGTAAAAAGCCAGTGAGACTATATCAATATCAGATTAAGTGTAAAGCATTAACTAATATAAAGAAGATTATTACACAATAATAAAAGCTTCATAAACATCAAATAAAATCATAATGAAATTAAAATTTAGAAATTATTGATAGCAAAAAATGTTCTATATAAAAACTTGTGGGGCACAGCTAACTTAGTAATTAGAGTGACGTTTATAGCTTTGAATCCTACATTAGAAAAGAAAAAAAGGTTGAAAATTAATTAGCTATGCCTCCAACTGAAGAAATGAAAAAAAGCACTAAATAAGCTCCCTACTTCATGATCCCCTACCACCCTCACACACACACACACACACACACACACACACACACACACCCCACACACACACACAGTAGAAGGAAAAGATTGATCACCAGAGAAACCTAAAATAGAGAATTGGCATCTGATGAATCAACCTAAAGTCACAGATTTCCTCCTATAGAACTCGTCTTGGGAGTTCACTATTCCACACTAACAGTGGTGTGACCCTTGCAGAGTGCAGGGCAGATATTAGAGCTACTGATCCTGCAGTGGGCACTCAAGTGCTAGGAAAGCCTACCGAGGAAGGTGGCTATTGTGTGCCCCTTCTTCTCTGGCCCTGGCTAGTGAGGCAATTGCAGCTGTGACATCTTACCACTGAATCTGTTTCCTTGGCTGCATTAGCTGGCTAATTATCTGGTACCCAGAAGTATTTAATGCACCCTCTGGCAGTTGGTCCAGAGCAAAAAAACAACACCATCTCCTGAGTCTCTTTACTCTCAGTGGGCATTTTTTTAAAAAACAACAACAGCAACAACAAAAGCAGTAACAACAAAATTGTTCTGTACCAGGAAAGACAAGAAGAATGAAGGAGTAGTCATCATCCAAAGTGGTGAGTGTGGATGTTAAACGGAGAGCCTCTTTAGAGGCCCAAGGTTGAGGATGAATCATTTGAATTCTCTGAAGAAACTGTTTGTCAGGAAGAGAGAAGCAATGTTCCCACCCCAGACAAAAAGAAAATGGAAACTGAAGTTCCAAGGCCAGATGCCCTATTGAGAAAGAATTGTTCTCCCCAGGGATAGGCCCAGCAGATGGCAGCCTGGGCAGAGTCAGCAGGTACACCCTCCCCTCCAACTTCAGGGAAGCATTGCGCCTCTTGTACTCATTCCAACTATGAGCCTTTGCAGAATTCATTAAAGTATTTTAAAACAGAGAAAAATTAGCCCATATGTTTAGACTAGCTATGCACACACAACCAAAAAATAAATAAATAAAAGCAGCAGGGAGAAGAGAACAAAACAACAAAATTAACTAAGCTTTGAGTGAATGTCTAATAAACCTGACATTTTTAATAGGCACGTTGAAATTTCACCCATGCTGGTGACAATGATAATAATTGAATGCATAAAGGATAACAATCTATTAAAAATAGTGACAGTAACTAAAGTTGTTGAGAGTTTTCAAATTCATATTCCTGTTTTAAATTCAAGCTCTATGGCTTCTCCTCACATAGCTCACTATGGCCTTGCCTCTGGTAAAGCTATGGAGAAGACTCTGGACCCATTGGGGGAAGAGCCCACCAAATCCCCCTGCTGGGGGGGCCTAGGGCCAAAGGGCCCACAAGAGTTAGGATCCCTCAGGCTTAGGCCCTCTTAGTTGTAGCGTGCACTTTCTGTAGGACAATCACCCTGTTCATGAGGCCCAGGAGCAGTCACATAGACCTTCCTGGTTGTAGCCCAATGGATGCACTCCCTTCCCCTGCCCCACCTCAGTCCAAGACCTGAGGGAAAGAGAAGATCATATATTTTTTATTTGAGGCAAAATTCACAAAACATAAACTTGTCCATTTTCAAGTGTACACTTCAATGGCACTTAGTACATCCACAATGTCATGCAATCAGCATCTACATCAAATTTAAAACATCTTTTATCACCCCAAAAGAAAACCCTTTAACAGTCACTCTCTATTCCCCCTGCCACTCGTCCCCTGGCAACCATCAATATTCCTTCTGTCTCTATGGATTTACTTGGATGGTTTATACAAATAGAATCGAATAATATGTGACCTTTTGTGTCTGCCTTCTTTCACTTCGTGTAGTGTTTTCAAGGTTCATTCACATTGTAGCATATATCAGTATGTCATTCCTTTTTGTGCCTCAATAATATTCTATTATATGGGTATACCATGTTTTGTTTACCCATTTATTAGTTGATGGAAAGAAGCTTTTGTGGAGGTGTCTTGGGCCTATATTAGGCAAGAGGCCAGGAGATTATAAAAGTAATTTGATGCCAACTATAAAATAACAACCATCCAATTAGATGATTTAGAGCATGCTAGATTCCTAGCACTTTAAGTTTAGGAAAGGATTGTTGGATTGTTGGATGGATGGATGGATAGATAAATAGATAGCTGGCTGGGTGAATAGATAGATGAATGGGTAATAAGGAATGGGTGGGTGAGTAGGTAGATGGATGGATGGTTGGGTGGGTGAATAGCTGAATGGATGGGTGAATGGAAGGTTAAATGGGTGGACAGATGGGTGAGTGGATGAATGGATGGATGGATAGATAGATAAGTGGGTGAAGGGATAGGTGGGTGAAGGGATGGGTGGATGGGTGGGCAAGTGGATGGGTAGGTGGAGGGATGGGTGGATGGATGGATG
>NW_022437009.1:7992568-8020536 GCF_009761245.1 Sapajus apella | reverse complement strand
ATGGTTGGGTGGGTGAATGGATTGATGGATGGCTGGGTGAATGAATGGATGGATAGATGGATGGGTGAAGGGATGGGTGGGTGAGTGGATGGGTGGGTTAAGGGATGAGTGAATGGATGGATGGATGGATGGGTGAATGGATGGATAGATGGATGAGTGAAGGGATGGGTGGGTAAGGGGTGGGTGGGTGAAGGGATGGGTAGATGGGTGGGTGAGTGGGTGTGTGGGTGAAGGGATAAGTGGATGGATGAGTGGGTGGATGGGTGAATGGATGGATAGATAGATGGATGACTAAAGGGATAGATGGGTGAAGGGACGGGTGGATGGGTGGGTGAGTGGGTGGGTGGGTGAGTGATACGTGGTTAGATAGATGGATGACTGGGTAGGTGGGTGGAGATATGGGTGGGTGGGTGAATGGATGAGTAGGTAGATGGATGAGTAAAAGAATAAGCAGATGGGTGGGTGAGTGGGTAGTGGGTAGGTGGATGGATAGATGGATGGGGGAAGGAATGGGTGGATGGGTGGGTTTGGTGGAGGCAGGGGGGTAAGTGTGAATCTATTGGTTAAATGGAAGAGCACTGAACCTAAAGTTCAAAACCCAGGCTTCAGCCCCATCTTTGCCACAGAGTAGTTTTATGACATACAAATTACTTCATCTCTGTGGGGCTTCATTTCTTCATGTGAAAAATTAGGCCATTAGACTGGATGGTTTCTTGTGATCCCAGGAGACCCTTATCATCAATACTCTCCCTGGATAGAGGAGAAATCCTGCCTGTTAACAGGAAATACCATCCAGAGGCAGGGAAAGGGACAAGCTGATTTATGGATGAACTCACCTCTATTATTGCTTCTCAATTTGAGTTGGGTTCACCAAGGATTTTCTTTTTTATCTCACTGAGTCCTGCATCCTCTCATACCTACTTTCTATTACACTCCAGCCTTTCCTCATTCATTCACATACAATGTCTTTTAGAGATTGTGCCCCAGCTGTCTCCACCGTAAGTTGCATTTTTCCCAAATTCACTTTTCTTCCTCTTGCAAAGCAATTGAACCCACAAGGCTAGACCCTGAGCAGAAAGGCCCACCTTTCTAACAGTCTGCATTTTTCAGTAGACCAGAGCAGCTCCCAAAGCTGGCTCCCAAAGCTGGCTACCAGCAGAGGCCATTTCCCCCACACAGTTACCAACAATATCATGCACTTGTCGGTTATTCTATCAACAAAATTTCAGCATGTGCCATAAAAATTCAAAAATGATTTGTTGGTATTGATATCCTTAAAATAAATTGCAAGCCAAGCTGAATAATACCAGATGTAAGGGGAGAATAGGGCTATCAAGAAAAACAGAAACATTTTTTTCAAGAAAGGTGAGGAGGAAGCTTTTTGCACTATCCCAGAGGAAAAGTTCAGGTAGCACTGGCAGGAGGGGAAAAGGCCACTAGGTACTGGACCGAGCCCCACTGACATGGGCGATCACATTGGTATGGAGAAAAGAAACTCTGAGGACCTTTCACTGCTTTTTCCCTGATAATGAAGAGTAAAAAAAAGCAATTAAATTAAGCCTGGTAATCTGACCCATTACTGTGCATCTTCCCCAAATCAGGGGGCTGGGCATATTGCGCACTGAGCTGGTCTCATGGGTCTCCATGACAGCAACAAGGTGGTAACCGCTTTTGCTTCAGAGCATTTCTTGACAGTGCTCCTCGCTGTGGCCTGCAGATCAATTCCTTGAAGGATGCTCACCCAGATGACTCCCTGAGAGACTCTCCAGGATGGAGTCTTATCCTCATAGTCAAAGCCATCAAAGGGAGGCCCTGCCTAGCCACCATGTCACCTAGTCAACACAGTCCGTTTGATTACAGAGGCAACCCGCCTGATACTTGAGGGTCACGGCTGCATGGATTGGCCAGGTCTGTGTTCACCAGCTCAAGCTTATGTACCTCTCTGAGCCTAGGATTTGTCAGCTTTGAATTTGAATATTCTCATTAGTCTTCCTTGGCTGAAAAAAAAAAACTACATGAAAGCAGCAGCATAATGGACACATAAATGCTTAATAAAGGTGCATTTCTTCCTCATAGTTAAGTGCAAATTCAGAAGTCTCTTTCCAGGGAAGTGGTTCCTCTGAGGCAACCAGCTGTCTCCTGGGTGCTCAAGGGTAGTGATGGGTGGCCCAGCAGTAGACTCTATCTGCAAAGGTGAAAGAGGGAGCCTTGGGCACCGGAGTATGCAGCAGTCTTGCAGTGAGAGTGGGTCTTCCCACTTCCTGTGATTGCATCAGGCTTCATGTTCTGTTAGAGAAACTTCAGGCTTTCTGGAAAACCAGATACAGAGTAAGGGGTTCTTCCCAGAGCTGCAAAAGTCATACCAAGAAGGAAGCTTCCTATCGGGCTTGTGGTCACAGCCAGCCAGGTGCATGGGCTATATTAGGTAGCATTAGCAAGCAAAGATGGAGTAAAAGCATAACAGCCACCCTGCCTGGCTTAGTAAGGGGCTCGGCCCCTCACCTCTCCTAACCTGATAACCTTTCTCCACTGTAGAACTGACCCAAGCTTCCCACAATGATGAGAGGATATACAGAGATCTAAAAATTCTCCTCAGATATTAGGGTCCCAACCCCCAGTAGCAGCCCACCTGTTTGTGTGGAAAGAGAATAAGATTGGTCATAAGAAGCCTTGGGTTGACAAGCTTTGTAACTTTGGGGAAATCACTCTACCTCTCTAGGCCTTTTCTTCATCTCTAAGATGAGACAATTGGTTTGGCCAATCTTTGAAGCACCTTGTGGATTCAGATAATCTGACTCTACTTTGAGGATACTCACTACTGGAAATATCAACTTATTGCACACTGTTCTCAAGCTGATATAAATCAGTTACTCTTGCCCACAAATTGTGACCAGTGAATTATGGTGAGAGAGATGGGCCCCAGAGCTAGGAAGCTTATTCTTTTATTCAACAACTATTTATCAAGCACTTGCTAGACACTCCTCTAGACACAACAAAATCGATGAAGTTGTCGCTCACACAGAGCTCACAGTCTGATGGGAAAGACTAAGAATAAGCAAATATGTAAATACGATAGGTCTTGAAAAAGACACACACACACAAAAACAGCAACAAAAAAAAACATTATGGAGAAAACTAAGCAGGGTAAGGTACTTGTAGACCTGAGTATTCCGAGTGATGGTAGGTGGTCTGTCTTATGTGGGTGGTCAGGGAAGACCACCTGATAAGGAGACATTTGAGCAGAGAACTGAAGGAAGGAAGGGGGACAACTTATGGGAAGGAATTAGATAAGGAAGAAAAATAAAAGTCCAAATTCCCTTAGTAAGCTGTACCTCAGACAAGTAGTGTTTTTGTCTTTGGAAAGAGACAATGAAAGTTTTAAGCTTAGTTCCAAATCCCCTCTTGGAGCAGTGTTGGAAAGGATCCTTACATGGCCATCTCCCTAACCCTTCTGCCTTCCCATGTCCTGGCTTTAGAGTCTTACTAACCTGAATCACAGGCTCTGTCACTTATTATTGATCTGACTTCGAACAAGTGACTAGCCTTCCTAAGTCATAATTCTCTCAACTGTGTAACAAAAAGTAATGCCCACTTCCTAGAGCTATAGAGAGGTTTATGTGAGCTAATGCATTCCAGGTTTACAAAGTTCATACCGCCCTTTCCTACTTCTCAGGCAGGAATGCTCTCCTGGGGTCTCCAATCTCCTCAGGAGGGTGAATGCCTTGGTTAGAGGTCCAGGTCTCAGAGACCTACAGGTTTTCCAAGGGGCAAAACCACTTTTGGCCTGAAATGCTTTCCCCTCATCTCCAGCAACCATCTCAGCAGGAAGAAACTGGGCACGTCTTTTGCAAAGATCTGAGCCTGGCAGAGCCTTCCGGAAGCCCAGAACAGGAGAGCACTTGGACCTGCAACTCATCTGTGACCACCCCGCAGCTCAGCAGAGCTCCATAGCTGGGGACAGGCTTGGGAGCTGCCTATAAATTTGATGGTACAAGAAGCAGTTTAAAGTTTTATTTTACAAAACAGAATAAATTAAAAATGCATTAGGAATGAGGCCTTACTTAACAACAGGGTGTGCTAATGGGCTTGGAGCCTGCACTCCCTCTTCCTTTAAGCTCTTAATGACTGAGCTTTAATGTATTTTATTTCTTGAAAAACAATCCCACAAGCGCTGGGTACAGTCGAAAAAACATTTCTAAAATCATTAGACCACTACACAGTAAATATTCATCACAACCACAGCTCCCACCTGCTTGCAATGAGGCATTGATTTTTCTCCTCGTCTTGTTTTGCTCTCCCTTGCTTTTCATTTCTCTTCTCTTCTCCCATCTCTCTACCTCTTCCCCTGCAGATTCTCATTGGGAGTTCAAGCAAGGATTGACAGGACCCTCTATAAGATATATTTTCAAAAGGAGTAGAAAAATCTCTGTCAATATTCAGTCCCATGGAACCAGTTCACTGCCAGCTGCAGGGTCTCTTGGTCTGATTTTTGGTGGGCAAGTGACCTTGTTTGCCCTGAGAATCCACTTCCATTCCTCACCTGACGTCTGACATTATACCATCAGGACTACATGATCACACAGTAGGAAAATGGTTAACTTGACCGTTCAGAAATCTAGAATCCAGTTCTAGCCCAGCTAATATCACTGTGTGGGCAAGTAATATCACTGCTATAACCCTTGGAATTGTCATCTATGAAATGACATGTTGGATAAATTGTCCCCCAGTTGATATTTTGATCTCTTTAGCTGACGAGCCGGGTTTCAATCACACTCTGCCTAGTTACTAGCTATGTAGCCGTGGGCAAGTTGCTTAACTTTTGGAGAATATTTTGATTATTTTTAAAAGTATGTATATGCATGTGTTTGTATAAAACATATATACAAAACGATGTTTGAAATTTAAGGTATATACTATATGTAGAGAACTCAGCAAAGTGCCTAGAACATAGTAGGCCAGGACTCAACAAAATTAATTTCATCTTTCCTGCACCTGTAGTTATTCTTGTCCTCTTGCTGTATGCACAGGAGCTGAGTCCTATGCTAGCATGAGTTGGAGAGCATAGACATCCTGGAGCAGCAGCAGCTCCTCACAGAATGGGGAGAGGGGGTATGAAAACAAACTTTCTACTTGGAATCTGGGCCCCTGTCTCTAGATCTAGAGGAAATGGGAGTGGCTGTGTCTTTTCAGGTGAATATATTAATAGGGGAAAAGTGGTTCCCAGATGAGAGTCACCAAACCCCCACTTTCTTGGATGCACATTCCAAAGTCTTGTGAGGTAGAGAAGAGTTATTTTATCCCCAATTTACAGATGAGTAAACTGAAGTCCAAAGAGGTTTAACCTGAGGTTGCATTGATAGTAAGTGGCAGAACAAGGCACATCCAAACCCACGGACTCCACATCCAAAGATACTAATCAAATTTCTCTTTATGCATAACTCTTTAGGGACACAGCTATGGCAATGAGGCAGATCATCACAAGCATCACGCCAAATGAGGGTGCATTCTTAAACATTCTGTGTGTAATAGCTACCACTGCAAAGGGATCACAATTTTTGGTAGTTTCTTGATTGTGCCGGGTGCCATCAATAAATAGATATTAGCGATAGTTTTCAGAACTCAGCTGAGTTCCCAGCTAAGTGAGAAATCCTAGGGCAAGAGGCTGCAACTCTGTTCTGAATTGTCTACTTTTTTCTCTTCATGTTCTATAAACATTGCTGTAACTTACTTTTAAAAAGAAAGGTTTACAGAGAGCTAATGATATGCGAGGCACTCTGATAAGGTTTTATTATACATGATCTCAACCCTTGAAACAATTCTACAAGGTGGGGCAACATCATGCCCTTATTTTACAGAGACATGAATGAAAATGCTTCTAGGTCGAGTAACATAACCAAGGTCACACAGATAATGAAACATTTACAACTGGCTTATCCCTTAATTTCCTTGTTATAGAGATTAGAAAGCTAAAATATTGTTTTTCATGCTTTCTCTTGCAGTAAGAAAGTCTGGTCAATAAGATGTAAGTCGAAGTTTCTAGGTGAATCTCCTGGAACATTGTTTTAAGAGACAGACTCCTCTACCATGCTGTCTGCCTATTCTCCCTGCCCAAAATGTTAACATGAGGCCTGAAACTGTAGCATCTATTTTATAACTCTGAGGATGGGAACCACACGATGCCAAGACATAGCAGGAAGGAAAAAGGAACCTGGGCCCTTAATGGCACTCCTGAGGAGATACACAGCCTCAAACTGCCTAACTGCGAACTTTGGTGAGAAAAAAATTAATCCCTGATAGCTCATAAAGCTTTTGTTTTCTTTTCTTGGGAACTATGCCTAATCCTAACTGATACATAGAGTGATACTATTATAATTTTTACTGTTATGGTTTCTTTCTGGTTTGTTCTTGAGGTCTCTCTGTTAAGAGTATCTATAAGTCAAGACAGCCACTCTCCAAGGAAGTCCAAATTTGGGTTGGGGGTGGGCAGAGGTGGAGTTTCATTCAGGTGTGTTTGTCAGGTGAGCCACAATAAGGTCATAAAGCCAAAATGCATGCAACAAGAGAAATGTACGACTCACAGGTCCCCAAGAGGTTAGGGATGCTGGCTGGGGAACTTCTGGGAAGTCTGAAGGCAGCAGGAAGCTCAACCAGTGGGTGGAGAGTGAGAGGGAGTGAGGAAGTGAGAGAGGAAGAAAGGTGGAGGGGGAGAGCACATGCACCTGTGGGAGTGTGCCTTTATTAACGTCCATGGGCATCATCCCTTAGGCATTCCTGTGGTGGTTGTATATTGATTTGTTTAAAGAAAGCACATGCATAGGAGATAACTTATTATTTGCGTGACTCTGGTGTTGATCATTAGGTTGTATCTTGGTCAGCAGCTGTGACGTGGGTCTGGTTTTCTGCCATTAAAAGGAGGAACAAACAGGCTGTGTTGAAACAATCACACAGGCAAGGGGAGCTTTAATTAGACCAAAGGTGAGAAGGCACAACTGGGTTTTAAATAACTTAAGTCAGGTTTTAAAATAGATGCCAAGGCAGCAACTGTATTAAACAAATTTATGACAGATGCTAAATTCAGATCTAAGACTATCAGACTCTAGATCCAAGTTTTTAGCTATTATATCTGCCTCTTATCTAAATTCTACTGTTTTCCCAGTAGAAGAGGACAAAGCATTAATGTTGAGTTGACAGGGGGGAAGGATTACTCAGTGCAGCTAGGGCATATACTATTCCTCCCACTCTCCCTCCCTTACCACACCTATAACCAACACAATGCTAATTAGAGATTTCAAGGATTCAGATATCTTAAGGACCTTTTTCCCTTCTCTCACTTCAAGGAAAGATGGGTCACTCCACAGATGTCAGGAATGCTATTTATACAGCTTAGTATCACTTGGTCCTAGGGGAAGAAGAAAGAAGGAAAACCGCAAAGCTTAGTTTCATTCATTACTTAAACAGTGATTAGAAGGCAGAGCATCTGTCCTGCTGATCCTTCAGAGGGCTGAGTGATGACCAAATGCAGAGTCAGTGATACTTGTTTATTCACACATAGTAAGCGCGGCTGTTTTCAGCACCTTGGATAGGGTTTATACTTTTCTGACTTTAAAACCTGAGACAATGCAGATATCTCCTGAGACTTTTCCTGATGATTTGTGGCATAACCTGCACTTTATCCACTATTCCTGGAAAGAAGGGAACAGCTGGGGTCTGAATCAAGGATGTTGGCATCCAGAGATTTTCTCAGCCTATGTGGGGAATTGTCCTGCCCTGCTTTCAACCAGATATTAAGGTCACATAGCAAGTTTCAGAACTTGTGTAGTGTACCACTGTCAGGAAAGGTATAGATGAAAGATAACACTGAGGACAGTGCCTGCCATGTGCTAGGAGTTCAATATCATTGTTTAATAAATGAATCGATTCTGTATATCTATCACCAGTAATTGTACCAATATCCTATGAGGACTAAATAAGATAATGCTTGCCTGACAAAATGCTAAAATATAAGATGTGCATAATAACTGTTAGCTATAATCATAAGAAAACTACCTAAAATGTGAACAAATATGCCTGTTACAGCATTGTTTATAATACAAAAGTAGAAACAACCTAGATATGTAAAAATATGATAATCCATATGACGGAGTAAAGGAGCCATGAAATGATATTTTCAAAGTTTCTTTGTGATAGGATGGTACTGATTGAGGTGTTTACCCTTAGGAATAATGCAGCTTATAGCAGAGACAAAGAACTGTCAAAAACAAAGTGATCAAATATTACAGCAGCTGAGTTTAAAGGGAATCTGATTTTTAATCTTGAGATTCCTCATACCAGCAGAGTTGACAAAAGTAGAACGGATTTGGTGGCTTTTTATTACTGAGATATAAAATAAAGGTACATTTTAATGAAGAACAGTGTTATGAAGAACGTTTATTCATTTTTATCTCTCCATGAAAGAAGAGATGAAGAAAATTCAATTTATCCTCATCTTCAAACCAAAAGAGGGGGTCCCAGTGGGTGTCTCCAAGAGGGGAAGGCTAACATAAGGCTAACATCTTGTTCCAAGGTTCTTCCATAGCTGAAGACAGAACACTGCAGTGGATAGGGAGAGGTTTTGAGGTATAGTCAGGTGATGAGGGGGTAAGAACATCACCTGAGTGCCCACTAGACATTTCTTTTCTTTCTTTCTTTCTTTCTTACTTCTTCTTCTTCTTTTTTTTTTTTTTTTTTGAGACAGTGTCTTACTCTTGTCACCCAGGTTGGAGTGCAATGGCACCATCTCAGCTCACTGCAACCTCTCCCTCCCAGGTTCAAGTGATTCTCCTGCCTCAGCCTCCCAAGTAGCTGGAATTACAGCCACGTACCACCATGCCTAGCTAATTTTTATACTTTTAGGAGAGACGGGATTTTGCCATGTTTGCCAGGCTTGTCTCAAACTCCTGACCTCAGGTAATCCACCTGCCTCAGCCTCCCAAAGTGCTAGGATTACAGGCGTGAGCCACCGCACCTGCCTGGCCCCACTAGACATTTCTTATACCCACTGGCCATAGAGTAAGGCCATGGAGAGTATATGAGCATGGCAGGAATGCTGATGTTTGAGAGAAAAAGGAGTACCATGGGGACAGTCCCCACATCAGTAAGACTTGCAGGGTCCCCTGCCCATCCATGTGGACCTAGGGACTAAGAGCTAGACTAGGGGTGATGACCAACAGGAAAGGGCAGCGACTTGCCGAGCGTAGTCACGTAGGTAGGTTTTTCTTTCTTTTTTTTTCTTTTTCCTTTTACTCCCCTACATATCCTTATACAGCAGTGGGTAAAGGCAGAGAAAAGGGAGGGTTTACATAAGAATGTACAGATTCTGCCCTCTGCCCCCTCTTTACTTTTTAGTATAAGCTGCAACTTCAGCCCACCCTTTGGGGATAGGAGGAAATCTGAGGACACTTATGAATCAATTAAATGTGAAATTAAATGTTTTAAATATGAAAGACTAAGCTTAAAACCAAAACAATACCACTGTAATAACTGAATGTGACTGAAAGCTATGGAACCGAATAAAGCTGTTGTCAAGGATATCTTTTCCCCAGTGACGGAGGGAGGATTTGACTTGGCACAGTAATTGGGAAATAATGTAAAAGTAAAAGCATTCCATGTTTATAAACTGATGAGTTTGAGATTTTATAATCAAACTTGTTATAGCCATGACGTAAAGTACAAAAATCAAAACATAAAATCATATATGTGATAAGCTTCCATCTTGTAAAATATACAAAAGGCTCAAAGGAAATACACGAGAATGATATGGGTGGATGGAATGATGAGTAATTTTAATTTTCTTCTTTATGGCTTTTTATTTTCCAAACTTCCTCAGTGGGTGTGTATCACTTTTAGAAGCAGGAAAAATATCCAGAAAACGTTAGTTTGCTGTGTAAGTTTTTTTCTCTGAGGTCCCACACTTTGGAGCAGGCACTCCACCATTCTTGGCTGCCCCAGTGCTAAGGTTCCCTTCAAGGACAGAGTGACAAGTCTTATTTGGGAATGAAATAAGGCATCAGTCTAACCAAGATCCTGTTTCAGATGTTGATTTTAGTGTTTGTGAAACCTTTACTTTAGGGATGCTGAGTTATAGCAATCCCAGGAGCTGGACCCTCAAAGCTCCACGCTCTTCCCATTGGAGTCTGAAAACTTTTTAAAGAACCACGTTCTCAGGAGCAACTGATTACTGTGTCAACTGCAATTGGTTTTCCTAGGGCCAGAGTAGCAGAATAGCAAGTGCCTGCTGTCCATCTTGAGCAGCCTGGCTGGATTTTATCCGTATAAATAATCCACATGATGTCAGCTCTGATTTTTCATCCCTTGATATGGAAGCAGACATGGAATGAGGTCAGAGAAACGGGACTTTTCTAAGACATGGTTGTTGTTTAACTGAAGATGAAGCTTGAGTGAAATGATTTCCACAAAGTTACTGCTCTAACACTTGAATTACAGGACTCCAGAGGTGCTGAGACGCAGTTAAAGGGTCAGAACTATGCAACTGCCACTGGCTTCACTAAGGGGACAGGAGAAAAGAATAGTCATAAGGGTTTGGGAGAAGGCAGTAAGATGAGACTGCATTTCCGCCAACAATAAATTTTATTTGTCTCCAAGCGTTTATGCTATTTTACACCCATTTCTATCAACAAAGAACCATAAAGAAGGAAAAGTAACAGCATGCCAGAAAGAGAAATATTCAAAGGTTCTGATCATTACTGTGTTGTCACCTCAGAAAAGTGCCTGTGTGCCCTGCCCTGCTTTTGGAGGATTTGGGAGGTTATAACAAGAGCTGCTCTCTCCCCAGATTCTGAATGTCCAACGCCTTCTAAGAGGGATCAAAGCCTTTAATAAAATTAAAATGGAAGACTTGTGTAACTATGCCTGTGGGAGAGAGTAAACAGTTCCTTAGAATTACATTAAGGTGTAAATGACCAATGTAATTTCAGATCCTATGCTGAAATCGAGTTTTCTCGTGGCAGGTGAAGAGTAGTGATTACGAGGTGGAGTGCCTGGAGGAAAGAAAAGAATCTAGCTGCTAAGAAAGGAAAATGGACAAAAGAGGGAGGCTCAGGGTCGTAAAGCCAAACTAACTTCACCCTCTGGCTTAGAATTGGTGCAGTTCTTAGGAGGATACAGAAAACTCCCACCTTGGGAGGGAAATCAACATAAATTGAAAGGCCTCTGATTGTGCCTAATTCATTTCTCAGTATTTGATCCTAGACTTGATCTCAAGATAGGACTTCCACTAGGAATGGGAGATCCATTAAGGCCAAGGGATGGCTACATTGTATTCAGGGGATATTTTCAATGACCCATTTGTAAAGTGTCAAACTGTGCCTGATTGGCCCTTTAGATAGTATGTTCAACTAGTATGAATTTTTTTAAGTGAACTATACAAGAGATTGGGAAAGAATCAGGAGATGTAGCATTAGGGGCATCCTGCACAGTAATTACAACACTAGCTACCATTTGCAAATCATTTGTACTTTCTTTTTGAAGTGCTTTTTCATTATTGGCAATGTTTCCTTGACACTGCCTCTATGAATTATCCTCATTCTTTGACCACAGCATTTGGCTTTGTCATATACACAGGCCACTAGCCAGAGCTTAGAAAGCTTTTGTTGTATAGAGATTTCCATCACAGGGATGTCCAGTCAAAAAGTTGTGATGTAGTTTCACCCATGTAGCTCATGCTAGCCTCAAGCTAATCAGTTTTCCTTCCTTTCCTGCTTCTTTCTCCAGTCTCACAACTGTTACCTTATCAATGGCTTTACCCCTTTTCTGCCTCCCATGGAGGAAGCGTTGTCGTTCTTCCTGTCCAAGGGCACGCCTTCTTCTGTGCTCTGAATCTTATTCCATCCAACACCCCCTTGCCTCGTCAGGGGCCAGGAACCTTGTTCCTTCACTTATCTCCTCTCTTTCTCATATCTTCATCTTCTAAGACTGGCTTCTTCGTGCAGGTATACTCATGCAAGTCTCTCATACCTTAAAATAAACAATAACTTCCTTGATTCAGTGTTCCCCACTTCTCATTGCAATTCAGTTTTTTTCTTTTATGACAAGATGCCAATTGCTACCTCCAGTTTCTTATTTTCATTCAGTTGTCAACCTGCCTCATTCTGGCTTTCATTTACCAGTCCTCCATTCAGGCCATTTTCATTGATAGATTCTTATGTTTGCTGAGTCTATGAGAACTTTCCAGTCCATAAATTTGCTCAACCTCTCTACATTCAGCTTTGATAACCATACTTCTTGAAATGTGTCTTGACTTTCCTGACCCCATTCTATCTTTATCATCTTCCAATGCTGAGGACGTTCCTGATCTCTCTCATGGGCTTATCTTTCTCTGTCCACCTTTTGAATGCTGATGCTCCCCAGGTTGCTGTCCAGGGCTGTCTTTGACTCCATGCACTCACCTCAGGGGAGTTCATCTTCTATGCTGGCTCAAATACTGCTTATGCGATGCTACCCCTCTCTGTATCTTCTCCCCAACTCAAGCTTCCCCTGGATTCCAACCCAATATATCCCTACTGGATAGTTTAAATTAGATTTATCTACATTTAACTAGTTTAGATAGGAACTTCAAACTTATATCTAAAACTGAACTCATATACAAATGTAAAGTTAGGTTCTTTTTTACAATCTTTCATTGTCTTCCTTTGATATTCAGGATAAAAGTCAAGCTCCTTAGTGCGACCTAAAGGACACCTTACAGAGCTATCATTAGCCCTACCTATGTCTCCTGGAGATTTCCTAATCCTTCCACCCATCCTGAAGCACTCATCTCCAACTCTTTCCTCAGCAAGACAAGATTTCTCATAGTCCTATAAAAGGACCCTGCTGTTTCAGGCTTTTGCGCCTGGGTATCTTCTGTCTGCAGTGTTCTGCATCTCATTTCTCTTTTCTGTTTACAAAGTCCTACTAAGGAGCCCATCCTCTGAGGTATCCTCCTTATATCAGAGAAATGAGTCATTGTTCTGGTCCTAAGCTTTGTACTTACTTGGACTATTTTCTGTACAATCCTACTTTTTTTTAAATTACATTCTGTCTTTCTGACAGAGATTTCTGCTTTTTATGGGAGAGGTCTGTATCTTATCCATCTTCATACCTCCTGAATCTTTACTTTTCTGGCTTCTACTAGATGCTCAGTAAATGCTTTTGGACTAAGCTGATTTTTTTCCCTTGTCCATTGAGAAGCAAAAGAACTAACATCTATATTTGTTGTGAATAATGAATATTTTTGAAATATTTATAATTGTTTTTGAAAAGGAAAGCCAGTGCATTTTTTTCTTCCCATCCTTCCTCTTCTCTTTCCATCCTGTTCTCAACTCCTGAAAAATATATTGACACTGCTGAAAAGCGCCAAAAACATGGAAGGACTCTTGTAGAAAGGTGGGGGAGTGAGTAGTGCTCAGCAGGATGCACATTAAGATTTACTGGCAACTGCGCATGCTTGGAAAATCAATACCATGTTTACCTCATTATGGGACTGCAGCTCAAAAAGGAAAACTCACTCATTCCAATCAGTGCCAAAGTCAGCAATGTCAATGGAGAGGCAAACAGATGTTCCCAATTTTGAACATTTCAGGTGAAGGGGCAGGGATTCTGGATATAGTTAATAAAGGAGTGGAGAGCAGCTTGGGAGGCATTTTATTTCTAATACATTGGAAAAGCCACTGTTAGTATCATTAAGAAAAAACAGTGTGAATGGGAGCTGGAGGAAAGGCCTGGTAGATATCAGTATCTCCATCTAAGAGCTTCTTCCTCTGTGGTTCAGAATCCTGGCAGAGAGGTCAGGCTAGACATGGGAAGTGTAAGGGTAGAAAGGGGGTGATCCCTTTCCACCCCATCACAAGTGTCATAGCCAGAACTCCAATAACGAAGGACAGGTTAACAAGAAAAAAGCACAACAAATCGATTTGATTAAGTTTTACATAACACGGGAACTTTCAGAATGAAGACCCTCAAGACACAAAAGAAGATATCTCACTGTATGTTTTGGTTCAATGAAGCAGGGACAGCTGTCTAGGAATGTGATTTTACAAAAAGGGTATGACCTAATGGTAATAGACTGAGTGGGAAACCTAGGAAGGCCTGTCCAGATTCTTCTTGGCCTCTCTGTTGTAGCCTTTCTTCTTCCCATGTATGGGATAGGACCCCTCTGGAATAAGGGTCTTACTTTCTTTGTGACCGGCTGTTATACAGAAAGAAAAGAAAAAGTTAGAGTAATATTTTTAGGGAGGGGAAGAGGTTCTGATTTCTATGACCCACATTAGGGAAGAGAAATTCTAGTTTCTATGGCCTGCCATCGAGGAGGACGAGAGGTGACAGACAGGAGGGCAGGAGAAGGTCAGAGAAAAACTTTGCTTTGGAGGCTTTCACTTTGGGTTATCATTTTCTGAGCTCCAACAGAAGGAAAAAACAAATCTTTAAACTGAGACAGAAACCCAAGACAGTGGTGCTTGTTGACCAAGTGGGCTTTTTCCTGGATGAGAAGCAGATCAGGAAATATCTATCCTTAGGCAAATATGTCCTTGGCTTCGGTGGGAGGTAGCAGCAAAGAACTGAATCCCTAATGGCCCAGAGTACTCCTCCCCATGCAGGACCAACAGACCTATGCTGCTCCAACTTCTGCCACATTCCAAATTATGTGCTAATGATTCCACTGGAGTTCCTCCAGGCACTTCAAACCCAACAGATCTCTTTCACACCCTCATCTATCCTAATCTCCATTTCCCCCTATTTTCCTATTCCTTTTGCTGCCCTGCACTCACCTTTACTCCTTCCCTCTCTGTATACAATCGGATGGCAAGCTTTCCTGTCCGTTTCGCTCCTATTGCCTTTGCTTAGGCCATTATCCCAGTGCTTAGATTTCTTTATGACAAAGGCCTGTTGGTCTGTACAACAGATGACTAATACTTCAACTGCCCTATGTGGCTATAGGAGTTACTTCTCACCATTCCCCCCTAACCTTAAAAACCTTCAAAGGCTCCCCATTGCACACACTATAAAATCCAGGCTCCTTATTCTCTAACGTTTACTATTCATTCACAAGTATGCTCTCTCTTCTGTAAAGTTCTTTCTATTTTGACCACAGTGTACATTTCCAGCATCATGTCTCTTGTTTACCTCACCCAGGTTCCTTTATCCAAGCCCAAATATTGCTTCTACATTACCATTTTTATACTGTCTCTTAGCCTTGAAAAACCTTATCTTCAAAACGAATACATCCCTCCAAACCTTCCTTCCCTGCCCCTAACCTATGTAATCTCCCCCATATCAGTTCCCTTGAGCACTTGATGTCTCTAGTAAGATACTAGGGACTTGCTTCCTTACACTGTAATGTATATGTACTGTCAACCCAGCATGAGACTGCAAGTATGTTTAGGGAAAAGACTGCATCTTATCGTATTAGCATTCCCACCATATTAATATAGTGCCAAGCTCACAGAAGAAGGCAGGAGTGACTAGAATAATAGAATAGACTCCTGGGACTTTAAGAAGGATGACTCACCTTGGACCAAGATTCTTTAGAAGTTTGGTCTTCAGTGTCACCCAGCTAGAAAGTTCTCTCACTTGGCACCCCAACTTGCCTCACACCCACCCCCTAAAAGAGCCATAAATAAATTTGAATTAGGAGATGGGCAGGACTGGGTAAGACCAGAATGGTGTCCTGGGCTAGATGATTTAGGAATAATTTTTGAAGGAGAGGAAGGTAGTATTTCAATTGGGGTGGAGGAAGAAGGGAAAGCATGCAGAGGAAGAGGTGGCAGATGAATAAACACAGAATTGCAGAGGGAATGGTGTGGTTGTGATAGAGGACAGGGAGAAATTTCTCTTGGATGGAGCAGATCCTCCACAATGGGGACTGGGGGGGAATGAGGATGTCCAGATGGAATGGACAGGGGTTCACATAGGGGTCCTAAAGTTCAGACAAAGCAAATCAAAGACTTTCTTCCCCAAGACCTACTGCTCAGCTTATCTGCAGGGACTCGCTCGCTCAGGAAGTTTAACGTCAAGGTTAAGCTCGTGAGAGTGACCGTGTAATCATTCTAGCTCTACTACTTCCTAGTTTATGTGGCATTTGAAAAGTAGCTTAATCTCTCTGTGTCTCAGTTTCCTCATCTTCAAAATAAGGACATAATCGTGCCTACTTTATAGGGCTATTATAGGATTCAGTGAGTAAAGCACTTAGAATAGTGTCACAGCTATGTAACCAAATTATTAGCTATAATTATTAGCTTATAATATTATTAACTAATAATATTTTATTATTCCTGGGGAGACTCCAAGACCAGATCCAATACTTGACATCATAACATTTGTCAAAGCAGAAAAATCTCAGCTATTTTTTACACCAGAAAATATCTTTTAACTTTCTTAACAAAGTCATACAGAACAGTACCAGGGCTGGGGGAATGACAAAGCCGAGACTCTGAAGCCAAATGTGGAGACCCATGCAGGGTCCTGATCCAGGCAGCCAACCCAGGAAGGCATGTGAACCAAGGACTGGGAAGATCCCACCAGTTCCAGCAGGGACAGGACTTAGCCGAGAATGAGTTTCTCCCGGGGGACAGGAAGAGGGGCAGAGTGGACTCCCCCAACCCCTTCCTGGAGTGTTGGGGAGAGGTGCTGAGCTGAGCCTCATTAGCAACGTTGAGCTGACTTCAGAGCCCACACATCCTTGTGGCCGTCTCAGAAACGCTCTGAGAAAGTCAGTAAACAGGTATTTGGGGAGGCTTTTAAAAAATCCCTGTGAACACATTCTTAGCTAAGAATATAAGTGAGAGAAAGGAGCTGCCAACTTGTGAGAGGGTCTGAGTATTATGAAGAGAATATTACATCCCCCTCTGGGAAAGACGACTGACACAGCAAAGAAACTTAATGAGACTCAATATCCTGCTTCCTCTCGCTGCTCCTTTGCAGAGATTGGAACGCAAATCTCTGGAGTGGGGGAGGTTATTCGATGTAGGGTAAAAAGCAAGGTGTTTTGCAGCAAGTGTTGGTTAAGTTTTCCTTGGGCTTAAAAGGCCAGCAGGGGCCTTTCTTTGCAAAACAAGAAGTAAGGGAAAAACAAAGCCGGCATGTTAAGATCCTGCGAAATTTGCCTTTTCATTAATTCTTCAGAAAATCCCAGAAAGGAGACTTCAGTCCTGACATGATGCCTTCAGTTCTTCCAAGTGTTCCTGAGAGGGCTGGGCTACACCATCTGCAGGGCACAGCTCCCCAAGTAGAGGAAACACGAGCCAAGTTGGACAGAATCTCTTCTCACCAGGTAGCTGGAAAAGAGCTGTCTCTTTTCTAGTTACCAGGGAGGGAAGTAGCGATACAAAACTTATCTGGGTGATTTAGGGCTGGGAATTAACATGATTCAACTCCCGTGTGCCAAATACTGAGATAGGCACAATGCATAAATTATCTCTTATGATTACGAAGATAAGATTCTAACCTTAGCTGAATCAATACATGATTAATTGGGAAAGAAATCGAGAGAGCGAGTCAGAGAGACAGACGGAGAGAGGGAGGGAGGGAGGAAGGGAGGGAAAGGAAGGATCTTACAGTCAAATAGGCATAAAATCCTGGGTCTGCCCTGACCTTGCTAACATGCCAGGATGCCAGTTTCCTCCCCTGAAAAAACAAGATTGTTGTTAGGTGGAGGTGAAAGTTCCTAGCACAGAATCTCTTATATAGTAGGTGCTCAGTAAAATGCTTGCTCATTTCTTAATTTCCCTAAAAGGTAAGGTTGTAGTTGTGGAAAGAGAGATATTCAGAATCTGCAGACCTGAATTCAAGTTTGAGGTTGCCACTTATTAACTGCATGACTTTATACAAATCATTCAGTCTCTCTAGGCTTCACATTTCTCCTTCTTGTGACTAATGAAAAGCATCTATCGAATAGAATTGTCATGAAGGTGAAATGAAATAATAAGATGCTTAGCACAGTGTCCTGCCTTTTGAAAACTCTCTGTAAACAGTACTTAGTACCAGCTTCTGGGTGAAAAGGGCTTTGGGGGGTGGGAATGTATAGATAGCAGTTAGCATCCCAGGCATTTAAATAGTTACACGTACAGATTCCAAATATCTCAACCTGATCTTGCATGAAAGTATAATGCTATAACTAGCCTGGCAGTTACAAAAGTGGAAGTCCACCATCTAATTGAGCTTTCATTACGAATGGTGAGGCCAGTGAGGGGGAAAATGCTGTAAAGCTGCTCCTAAGGAATCTGCTGGGCCATTTACAGAAGAGCCTGCTGATTCTCCCAACTCAGGCAGAAAAAAGCGTTTGGGCCTCTGGGAGATCTGTTTCTACTTATGGTACTGTAACACCCAACTTGGAAAACACTGTTCACCCACCACTCATTGCAAAGAAAAATGTGTGGGCACCACAGACCACACACCAAATTGTCTTGCTGAAAAAGAAACAGCTAGACAGTCTCGCTCTACTGCAGACACAGTGGTGTCACTGAGGGAGCATTTAGGGAAAGAAGGAGAAGGGAAAGAGGAGAAACCAGCTGACTTTTCTGCATCATCCACAGTGACCTGTCCTGGAGGGCACTCCCCTCCTGATTCCCTGCACTTGGCAAGCTGGGGAGTTGGGATGCTCCAAGCTTTTGCAGTCTCATCTTTCATCTTCAATGACAGTTTGAGTTTATTAAGAAGTAGGTACTGCATCTCCCCTGCCAGGTCTTGGAGAAGGCTGAAGTTGATTAATGCTCATAGGGCCAAAAAGAAGAGGAAGGAGCCTGTGGTTTGGCCATCATGTAGAAGAGAAAATGAGGTCAATTGGTATCTAAAGGATAGCAAAAGGTGCAAAGTAGGCCCTGCAGGAACAGCCCCTGCAGATTACCCTCTTTGGAAGTCACATGAACACAGTCAACCCAGGGCTTCTTGGTTTACAGAGTCTCAGCTGACGTTCATTATGTTTGCTCTCAGCGCCTTTGATTGGGACAGTCTTACCTTTTGGAAAATATCGTATGATACAACGAGTGGTTGCCAATTTACCTTCCGGTGCTTTTTTGACCTGGATTCACTGAGCTCTGGAAGGAACTATCTTGGAAAAAGCTGAATAGAATTTTAACTCTCCCAAGAAATATCCATTGAAGAGCCAATTGTGAGGCAATTACCCTCAGCATGGCTAAGAGAAGATCTGAGTTGACATCGCCACTCCTCTCCTTACTAAGTCTGTTGGATTTGGAAAAGTCAGTTATCTCATCTGAGCCTTGGTTTCTGCGTCTATAAAAAGAAAAATATAATAACTCCATTGTAGGAGAGAAGGGAAAACTTCCCATCTCCCTCTGAAGGTTCACTGAAAAATCAACTGACAAAAGGCAGATTAATAGGAGAAATGGCACACAAATTTATTAGCGTGCACGGGGGAAATCACAGAATTATTATCCCATCACATAAGAAGATGGCACAGATAACCATCTTCTTAGGGGAAAGAGAAGTGGGGAAGTGTAAATAATTTTAGAGGGACAGTAAATAATTTTTCGGGAATTCAGTGGACTTGAAGAACACACAGTGGCCTGGGACAAAGTCTGTTGGGCCCACAGCCCAGACAAAGGTTGTGATAAAAGCCTGTCCAGACTTTAGTCTTTCTTCCCATATTATGAGTTCAGTTATCGAAAACTCAGGAAATAAACCAGATGTAATTGTTTTCTTCTTTGGTGGGTCCAAAAAAAAGGCAGATAAAGAACCTTTAGGAAACAACCTCGTCCTGTGATTTGGGAAAGACAAAAGACTGAGAGACAGAAAATGGGGGAAGGTGGGAAATGTGTGTGTCAGAGAGACATTGAGGCTTCTCCAGTTAAGCATGTTAATCTTCTTAAGTACCATATTTTGGGTTATCAATTTCTGAGCGCTAACACCACACAACAAATTGACATTAACAGATATTTATTGACCAATGTAATTATGTGCCGAGAATCATGTTAGGGATTTCAAGATAGATAAGATGGGGCTCCTACCCTCAAAGAGCTTACAGTCTAGTCTACTTACTTGTGTCAGACACTCTTAGGGACTACTTCAGGTTCTCTTGGCTTCACCTATATCTTGCCTCACCTGCTACTGAGGCTTCCAGCTTTGCGTGGGCTCCAGCTGGCTTTACATAGGCACCGGCTGACAGTGCTTTTTCTCATGCCCTTGCTGCATAACTCTTGCCTCCTACTTCAAGGCTTTCTTGTTGACATTGAGGCATGAAACATTTCTGGCCCCTGCTTGGTGCCTACCTCTGTGCAACCCAGAAACTTCATCCTGAGCTTTGGGAGAGACAAAGGACCAGAGACAGGAAGGGAGCAGGGTGTAACTAGGGGTAAAGCTTTGACCACTATGTAATAAAATTCATGGGTGAATTCTTCCTCAGTTCTCGCCCTGAAAGAATCTTGCTAAGATGCAGTTGGAATGACTTCTCAGAGGACTGTCCTGTGAAGTCAAGTAATTGTCACACTGGGCAGCTGCCAGTTCATAACACATACTCATAGTTTGTCCCTGCTGCACCCTCTTGGACTTCTTTGGTATGGTATTGAAGAAGAGATCACAGGGCTCAAGAAATCAGAAATACTAGAAACAAGGTACTACATAAGACCTGAGAACCCACCATCTGACCATGTCTAACTAAGAACCTTAGTGACAGCTTTTTCCTTAATTGCAAGTTAAAATTGCTGAAGGGAGATGCTGCCAAGTAACTGGGATTCCTAGTATCAATGAGTTTGATACAACCAGCTTTTGGGAAAAAAATAAAAATAAAAAAGACAACCCTTATTTTATAGTATCTGCCAGATTCTCTGATGTGAATACTCCCATCATGGCTATTTTCAAAGTTACTAATCTGACTTCACTAGACATTGGATTGGGAGGAGCTATGCACTGTTCTTGTGAACGGATATGAACTGTCTCCAGCATACTACATGATCCCGTCATATAGGGTGTTTCTTGACTTGTATATATAAAAAAGAAAAAGTAATTTAGCCATCAAAATGGAAAGTCAGAGTCCTCATTTACTTTCTTGATCTAAGGAAGTACATAGACTCAGAACCCACTGATTGGAGAGAAGACAGGTTTCCTCTAGGAAGGACCCTGCAATACAACTGCAAGTGTATATGGTAAAGATTCTTCTGATTCTTCCCAGTGGGGACACGTGGCCATTTGCCAGTGTATAACCAGGAGAATACCTTGACTTTTCAATAACTGTAAGACCTGTCACTGTTTAATATAAGTTCTGACCAAGGGAACTGAAATGCCATCACAGTCCTAAAGTTAAAGAAGGAGTTTATGGAGGCCAGGTGATAAATAGAATCCTGGCCTTAATCCATCTCACAATGGGTTCAGTGAGTCTGCAGACACATTCTACAGTTATGTCCTGGTCTCCAAGTATAAATTTGGGATAGTTACAGCTGGCAGAATTCTCACATGGGTTCTCTAACCTGTGAAGTAAGGGTCAGTATGATATTAATAGCCAAGTGGAGGCCTCTGAAACTGATCAACTCCCCACTTTCTGCACTGACCAAACTAGCACTCGGAAGCACAAGCCAGGAGAAATTGCAGAGGTCAGCACTATCATCAAAGGCTTAAAAGATGTAAGGATGATGCTCTCATTATGTCTTCATTTAATTTACCTGTATGGTCTATGCAAAACAAACAGACAAGCCATCAATTAAGATTCATTTCATACTAGATGAACATAAACTTAAGGAAGTGGTAGTCCCAAGCATAGTTATGCTGGATGGGATATCTTCATTAAGACAAACTAACTCAGCCTCTGACAGACTAACTCAGCCTACAGAGCTGCAAAATGCATATTTCTCAATCCCCATCAGCAAGACAATCAAAAGCAGTTACCTGCATATGACAGAAACATCAGTATACATTCATTATCTTTCTAGGGCTTTGTTAACCTTCCCTCTCTCCATCACTGTGTAGTCCACACGGATTTTGATCATCTTAGAATTCCACAGCTTATCATTATGGTCTGCTGTTAATGATATCTTTCTAACTGGACTCAGTGAGCAGGAAGTGGCAAGCACTGTAGATTCCCTTGTAAGACACCTGCATATCAAAGGATGAGAGATAAAGCATAGGAAGATTCAGAAGTCTGATGCATTGGTAAAGTTTTAGGTATCCTGTAGCTTGGGGCACACAAGGGCATTATCTCTAAGGTAAAGGTCAAGTTGCTGCACTTTGTACCTTCTCCCATTAAGAAAAAAGCACAATACTGGTGGACTTTGTATTTTGGGATAGAATATACCACACCAGAAAATATTGCTCTGACCAAAATGTTGAATGACTCAGAAGACTGCCAGTTTTAAACAGGGCCAAGGAAAAGAGAAAGCTCTGCAGTAGCCCCAGTGGCAGAATAATGTATCTGCCACTGGGGATATATGACTCACCATATTCGATGGTGTTTGAGATATCCGTGATGGATAAGCTTGCACCTACGGTTCTGGAAAAAGGTTACAACTTCTACAACAAGAGCTCCTTTTCATTTGAAAGACAGCTGCTGGTATGCTACTGGGCTCCCTAGCAGAAACTAGATGTCTGACCAAGTGATCATGTGACCTGAGCTATCCATCATGAGCTGAAAATTATCAGATCCACTAAGTCATAAAGTTGGATTAACAGCAACAATCAACTGTCTCAAAGAAGTTATATTTTTGGAATCATACCCAATTAGGCTCAAAAGGCATTAATAAATCACATAGACATGTGGTCCAGAGTTCCATGTCATTAATCTATAGTGCACTGATGCCTCTCCTTCCATTCAAACCTATGGCCTCACGAGGGTTTCCCCATGACCAACTGATGGAAGGAAAAAACTCAGGCCAGGTTCATAGATGACTCAACACAATATATTGGTGCTAATTGAAAATGAACTGGTGAACTGCTGCCACAACACAGTCTCTTTCAGGGATGACCCTAAATGTGACGGGGAAGAGAAATCACCCTAGAGGACAGATCCAGGAGCAACACGCTTGTTCATCCATTTAAATGGGAGGAAAAGTAGTCTGAAATCTCCACTCATCCCCCTCTTCATATAAATCTCCATCTATCCATATGGACACATAGATTCCTTGGCATTAGTGAATGATTTATCTGATTACTCTGGGATCGAAAAGGAGTAAGATCAGAAAATTACGAGACAAAAGCCTAAGAAATGGTAATAAGGCATGCAGATCTTTGTGTTTGAGTTAATACCCTCCAAAGAAAATTCACCAGAGAGAAGGCTCTCCACAACTGGGTAAGCGGGTGCTACATCATGTAATTGTCCCCAAGTCTCTCTTCCACCACCCCAGCCCTTGTACAATGAGCCCATTAACAAAGTGAACATGGTGGCAGGGATAGATGTCATGGGCCCCCATTCACCAAGACTGATCTATTGACTGCCGCTGTGCCGATCCCTTGATACGCTACTATTCCTCAAAGAGATTTGGCCAAACACTTGATTATGGATCAATTGTATTGGACTCTTTCCACTCTGGAGGAGCAGGGAACCATTATTATTGGTCAATTCCTTCTGAATTCTAAATAAGCTCTCAGTGCTGGTTATTCAGAAGGAATTGACTTAACAATATATTAACCCATATGGCATCATATAAAACCAAAGGACTTAACACCATAAAAACCCTAGGAGAAAATCTAGGCAATACCATTCAGGACATAGGCATAGGCAAGGACTTCTTGACCAAAACACCAAAAGCATTGGCAACAAAAGCCAAAATAGACAAATGGGACCTAATCAAACTCCACAGCTTCTGCACAGCAAAAGAAACAGTCATTAGAGTGAATTGGTAACCAACAGAATGGGAAAAAATTTTTGCAGTCTACCCATCTGACAATGGGTTGATATCCAGAATTTACAAAGAACTAAAACAGATTTACAAGAAAAAAATAAGCCCATTCAAAAGCGGGCAAAGGATATGAACAGACAGTTTACAAAAGAAGACATACATGAGGCTAACAAACATATGAAAAAATGCTCATCATCACTGGTCATTAGAGAAATGCAAATCAAAACTACATTGAGATACCATCTCACGTCAGTTAGAATGGCGATCATTAAAAAATCTGGAGACAACAGATGCTGGAGAGGATGTGAAGAAATAGGAACACTTTTACATTGTTGGTGGGAGTGTAAATTAGTTCAACCATTGTGGAAGACAGTGTGGCGATTCCTCAAGGACCTAGAAATAGAAATTCCATTTGACCCAGCAATCCCATTACTGGGTATATATTCAAAGGATTGAAATCATTCTACTATAAGGACACATGCACACGAATGTTCATTGCAGCACTGTTTACAATAGCAAAGACCTGGAACCAACCCAAATGCCCATTGATGATAGACTGGACAGAGAAAATGTAGCACATATACACCATGGAATATTATGCAGCCATCAAAAACGATGAGTTCGTGTCCTTTGTAGGGACATGGATGAACCTGGAAATTATCATTCTCAGCAAACTGACACAAGAACAGAAAATCAAACACCACATGTTCTCACTAATAGGCAGGTGTTGAACAATGAGAACACATGGACACAGGGAGGGGAGCATCACACACTGGGGTCTGTTGGGGGGGAATAGGGGAGGGATGGTGGGGGGTGGGAAGTTGGGGTGAGATAGCGTGGGGAGAAATGCCAGATATAGGTGAAGGGGAGGAAGGCAGCAAATCACGCTGCCATGTGTGTACCTATGCAACAATCTTGCATCTTCTTCACATGTACCCCGAAACCTAAAATGCAATAATAAAAAAAACCAAAGGACTCACTTTACAATAAAAGAGAGGCAACAATGGGCATGTGACCATGAGATTTATTGCTCTTACCCATCATCTCCACCTGGAAAGATGCTAGTCTTATAGAGTAATGGAATAACCTGTCAAAGGCTCATCTAAAATTCTAGCTTGGTGATAATAATTGCAAGTTTGGAGCACTCTCTCTCCTCCAGGACATGGTCCGTGTGTCAAATCTAAGGCCACTAGATAGAACTGTAACCTAATAGTTGGAATACACAGATCCAGGAACCAAGAGATGGAAAAAGGATTAACCCTCACAACCCTATTCTCAGTAAACCATGCTGCAGCCCTAGGTTCCACTAAGTTAGAGGTCTTGTCTATCAAGTCAGTAGAGTATGATTCCATTCAGGAGCATGACAAGGGCTACAGTTAACTTGAAGTTGTTACTACCACTTACTCACTTTGAGATCCTTATGCCAAAGGACCAGCAGACAAATAATAGAATTCCTGAACTTGTGAGAGTAATCACAAGTAAACCCTACCATGAGAAGCTAGAGTTGCTTCTACATGTAGGGGCAGGAGGTGATGGTGGTGGTAGAAAATACATTGGAAACTCAAAAGATTTTACTAGGAAATCTCTAGTGCTTCTGTAATGAGTAATAATGATAAATGGGCAGCTTCAACAATTATAACTGTACAACAGCTCAGACTTCTTGGGGATAAAAGCCTGACTTAACTTAACTGGCACGCAATCCAGACCAACAGAAGTACTGGCCAAGTTTGAGAAGAAATCTAGAGAGAATAGATAATGGATGAGGGAGATACGAGTGTCAATTACAGTTTGTAACTATAGCTAGCAATAGGGATTGTAGCTTATTTCACTAACCCTCTTGCTTTTCGTTATTAAGAGGTTGCACATGGCAAGCAATTTGAAAAAGACTCTGGTCAATTGAACTTGTATCTGATTTCTCTGGGAAGAATCAGGACCATTTTGCTGTCACAAAAGTTGAAGCTCCATATTGTAACATGGGAACCAGACATACTTGAGAAAACAAGAATATTCGAGCAGTACAAGGGGTGGACTATAGCAGGAACCTTTTGGGTACCACTTGATTCTCTTGATCTTGTCTCCTGTCTGTAGTTACAGTCATCACTGTGTTAACCAGCTCTGCTTGAGTGTTGATTGACTTCAGTAAATATGATCTTACAGTACCTCCACTTATACCTGCCCCTAGAGCATTTTGCCTCTTGTCATGGGTTTTTCCTGTTGTCCCTAAGGTTTAGCATGCTATAGGGTCCTGTTTGGCACCCACACAGTTGAAGCCCAAAAATTTGATGGCCTCCAAACAGCCAACCCTTGGCTAGTGAGAGAAGGGAGTCAGTGGATAAATTATTTCCCCTGTTTTCTCCCAGATGGACTAGGGTGAGATGTAACTTACAGTTTCTCAGAGGGCTACACCACGAAATCAAGCAAATTAGTCACCACCATAGCAACCAGCTAAATGATGCCCCCATATATTGTGCACTTTGCCTACTTTGAGCTCATTTTCCCTTACTCCTGCCCCCTGGGCTTGCACTCCCTAATAAATTAGTGTTGCATACACCTTTATCTCATTCTCTGCTTTCTGGGAAACCCAGATGAAGATACTATCTGACAAGATAAATAGACTTTTAAAAGTAATAGAAATCAAAGTGCTTTGCAAGCATGTTATGTAATAGCACATGATGTAACAATTAGCTTATAGTTATTGGGTCTATTTCAGGTTTATATTACAGATAGAGTGGAATAGGAAAATCCATAGGCAGTATAGCAGGTAAACACTCTCTTGCCTCCACTCCCAGTCCACTACTTTGAATCCTAGCAGTCCTGAATTACAGAGTACCTGTCACTCTGCCTACTCTCCTTAAATTTCAAGGGTTACCTTCTCCAGGAAGGATCCTATGTTGACATACCTCTTTCAACCACTAAGAAACACAATTTCAGACCACATTTCATGGAGGTCCTTGTTGACTAGATTTCGTCTTGTATATCATATGTGAGTTCCCTCAGAGCAGAGTCCAAGTTTACCCTTTCGTATAACTTTAGGGGAACTTCTAAGCTATGCAGGTGATTCTCCCTCAGGATGGCAGGTTTTCCTAATATATTAGGACTGATTTATGCAAATTCTGTACTCTCTCACCTGAGTTTCTTCTGACCAACAACTTAAGTGTGATCACAGGGAGGCAATTTAGTGTGGGTGACAGTACTGGGAAAATAGGGATTTGTGGTAAGAAAACTTGCACTCAGGTGCCAGATCTACCACTCAAATGCTGCATGATTCTGAGCCTCTGTCTGTGATGATTAATTTTATGTATCAATGTGACTAAGGTACAGGATGTTCAGATATTTAATTAAACATTATTTTAAATGTGTGAAGGCATTTCTCATGAGATTAACATTTGAATTGGTAGACTGAGGAAAAAGATTGCCCTCCCCACAGCTGGTAGGCCTCATTGAATCCGTTAAAGTCCTGAATAGAACAAAAGGCTAAGAGAGAACTCACAAAAGGTAGAGTAAGAGGGAAATCACTCTCTCTACCTGACTGTCATTGACCTAGGCCATCAACTGTGTTCTGCCTTCCAACCCAGACATGGACTGGAACTCACATCATCAGCTCTCCTGGTTCTCACATCTTCAGACTTGGACTAGGCTATACCATTAGTTATCCTGGGTCTCCAGCTTGACAACTGCAGATTCTCGACTTTTCAGCCTCCATAACAGTGTAAGCCTATTCCTTATAATAAATCTTTCTCTCTCTTTCTGTATGTCTGTTTGTGTAAAGAACCAACAGAAGAGAGATATACATACACACACACACATATATGTGTATGGATATATAAATATATAAAAATATATCCATAAATGCGTGAATATATATGTTCTATTATATATACATATATAGTATTATAGATACATTGTATATGTAATATATAATCTATGTAACATAATGTATTATATTATATATAATATTAGCTTATATAATTATATATGATTACGTAACATGTTATAAAATTATTATATAATATGTTTTATAAGCTGATATACTATATATAATATATGATAGAAAGTATTTCTATCATATAATATCTGAAAAAACCATAAAATATAGTATCTATCATAAAATATATTTCTATAATATATGAAAGTATTTCTATTATATATGATAGAAAT
>NW_022437009.1:7939122-7992168 GCF_009761245.1 Sapajus apella | reverse complement strand
TAAGTTTATGTAACATTCTAAACCCTTTATTGTCATTTCAACAATGTTACAACATCTTCATCAGGAGTAGATTCCACATCAAGAAACAACTTTCTTTTTTGCTCATCCCTAAGAAGCAATCCCTTATCTGTTCACATTTGATCATGAGATTGCAGCAATTCAGTCACATCTTCAGGCTTCACTTCTCATTCTAGTTCTCCTATTTCTACCACCTCTGCAGTGACTTTCTCTACTCAAGTCTTCCGTCCTCTAAGTCATCCATGAGCATTGGAACAAACTTGTTCCAAACTCCCATTAAGGTTGATTTTTTTACCTTTCCCCATGAATCACGAATGTCCTTAAAGCTATCTAGAATGGTGAATCTATTCCAGAAGCTTGTCAATTTATTTTGCCCAGATCCTTCAAACAAATCACTGTTGGCAGCTATAGCCTTATGAAATGTATTTTTAAAATAACAACACTTGAAAGTTGAAATGACTGCTGCAGGATGGATGTTGTGTTAACAGGCATTGGGAAAAACTCAATACACTCAAGAGTGCTTTTTTTCCTATTCTCTCATTCAACACAAAAATCACCAACACAAAGGAAGACTTCTGTGACAAAACTTGTGGTGGGTTTCTCCCTACCACCAAATGACTGATCGGTTCTGCAGTAGACAACTATAGGGTATTCTCCAATTCAACTCCAACATTATCTACCTGAAGTTAGTGTCAAATCCCACAGGTCTGGGGCTCAGTCCCCAAAACTTCCCCTGCTCCAGACACCAGTCACAAGTACACGCCTCCCAAACTTCTGACTCACTGGCTTCAATTTGGGGTTCCCATAATCTCCTCTTTGGGCTTGGTTAATTTTACTGAAGTGGCTCACAGCACTCAGGGAAACATACATATTTATCAGTTTATTATACAGAACATTGCAAAAAATACAGATGAAGAGATGCATAGGGCGAGAATATGAGAAGAAGCACAGAGCTTCCAGGCACTCTTTGGGTGTGTTACCCTTCAGAATCCTCCATGTGTCCAGCCATCTGGGAAGCTCTCCAGAACCCTGTTCTTTAGGATTTTACAAAGGCTTCATTATGTAGGTATGATTGATTAAACAATTGGTTGTTGATGATCAATTTGACCTTCAGCACCTGTGCCCTTCCCCAGAGGTTGGGGAGTGGAGCTGAAAGCTCCAACCCTGTAAAAATGTCTTTGTCTTTCCAGTGACCAGCCCCATCCTGAAGTCAGTCATTAGCACACATAAAAACATCACTTTGGAGATTCCAAGGATTTTAGGAGTTGAATGTCAGGAAACAGGAAGAAAGACCAAATATATATTTCAGAATATCACACCAGGCATTAAAACAACATTCATTTTCTTGTAGATTTCCATCAGATATCTTGGATGACTAGATATAATATTGTCAATGAATAGTAGTATTTTTTTTCCAATTTATTTATTTTATTGCATTTTAGGTTTGGGGGTACATGTGAAGAACCTGCAAGATTGTTGCATAGGTACACACATGGCAGTGTGGTTTGCTGCATTCCTCCCCATCACCTACATCTGGCATCTCTCCCCTTGCTATCTCTCCACAACTCCCCACCCCCCACCGCCCCTCCCCTATTTCCCCCCAACTGACCCCAGTGTGTAGTGCTCCCCTCCCTGTGTCCATGTGTTCTCATTGTTCAACACCCGCCTATGAGTGAGAACATGCGGTGTTTGATCTTCTGCTCTTCTGTCAGTTTGCTGAGAATGATGGTTTCCAGGTTCATCCATGTCCCTACAAAGGACACAAACTCATCGTTTTTGATGGCTCCATAATATTCCATGGTGTATATGTGCCACATTCTCCCTGTCCAGTCTATCATCGATGCGCATTTGGGTTGGTTCCAGGTCTTTGCTATTGCAAACAGTGCTGCAATGAACATTCGTGTGCATGTGTCCTTACAGTAGAACGATTTATAATCCTTTGGATATATACCCAGTAATGGGATTGCTGCGTCAAATGGAATTTCTATTTCTAGGTCCTTGAGGAATCGCCACACTGTCTTCCACAATGGTTGAACTAATTTACACTCCCACCAACAGTGTAAAAGTGTTCCTATTTCTCCACATCCTCTCCAGCATCTGTTGTCTCCAGATTTTTTATGATCGCCATTCTAACTGGCGTGAGATGGTATCTCAATGTAGTTTTGATTTGCATTTCTCTGATGACCAGTGATGATGAGCATTTTTACATATGTTTGTTGGCCTCATGTATGTCTTCTTTTGTAAAGTAGTATTTTGAAAGGCATCTTTTTTTCTGAGCAGTAGGTCTCAACTGTGAGCTTAAAATATTCAGTAAGTCATGCTCTAAATAGATGTGCTGTCATTCAGGTTTTGTTGTTCCATTTATAGAGCACAGACAGAGTAGATTTGACAAGTTCTTAAGGGCTCTAGAATTTTTAAATTCATTTCTCTTTTTAATTCTTCTATCATAGGTCTTTGTGTTATGATTTCAATGAGGTTTACAAAAAACATCTTACAGATAAAACAGGTTATTTTAAAGTTATATCACAAGTAAAAGAATAGAAACAAAGAAAAAAAGTGAAAACTTCTACACTTTAACCCCATCCCTATCCCACATATTGACTTTCAGTTTTCTCAATTTGCACATTTTTACATTACCTATTTCTTAACAAGTTGTAGTAGCTATTAATGTTTTTGATAGATTTGTGTTTTGGGCTTCATACTGGAGTTACCAGCTGATTGCACACCATAATTAGAGAATTAAAACTTTCTGGGCTTGTCCAAATTCTTCATTTTATCAGTGAGTTTTATGCTTTTTTTTTTTTTTTAACATTACTGATTTTTTGTTCTTGCTTTCGCTTAAGAACTCCCTTTAGCATTTCTTGTAAGTTGGTTCTGGTGGTGGTGAAGTCTCTCAGCATTTGTTTATCTGGTAAAGACTTTCTCTTTCCTTCAAATTTGAATGATAACTTGGCTGGATACAGTATTTTTTGATGACAGTTGTTGTTTTTTGCTTTCAGCACTTGAGAAATGTTGTTCTACTCCCTCCTGGCTGCATGATTTCTGTTTAGAAGTCTGTCACCAGATGAATTGAAGCACCTTTACATGTTATTTACTTCTTTTCTCTTTCTGCTTTAGAATTCTCTCTTTGTCCTTGACCTTTGAGAGTTTAATCATTATATGCCTTAGGGTAGTCTTATTTGGGTCAAATCTGTTTGGTGTTCTCTGACCTTCCTGTACCTGGGTATTTATATCTTTCTCAAGTTTTGAAAAGTTTCCTGTTAACATTCCTTTGAATGATATTCTACCCCTTGCTATTGCTCAATTCCCTCTTGAACACCAATGATTCTTACACTTGGTATTTTGAGGTAATTTTCTGTATCTTACGTGTAATTTTGTCCTCAGACTGTGTATTTTCAAATAGTTTGTTTTTCAGTTCACTGATTCCTTGTTCTGCTTCATCTATTCTGCTTTTAAGAGCCTCGTATGAATTTTTCAATTTAGCAAATATATTTCTCAGTTCCAATATTTCTGTTTTTAAAAAATTATTATTTCAATCTTTGTTAAATTTCCAAATTGCTTTTCTGTGTTATCTTGGAGATCACTGAGTTTTCTCAAAACTACTCTTTTGAATTCTTGGTCAGAGACCTCACATATCACCATCTCATTGGAATCAGTTACTGGTTTCTTGTTTTGTCCATTTGGGGAGTTCATGGTTCCCTGTTTGCTATTGTTTCTTATGTATGTACGTCTATGTGTTTGCACTGAAGAATTAGTTACTCATTCCAGTCTTCTTTATATGGGCTGTTCTGTTTTTCATTGGCTATATTTGCTTAGAGGTTCTTTACCACTAGATCACTGCCTTGCTTTTGGTTCTAAGGTGATGCTTTAAGCCCAGATTCGCCTTGGCTCTAGTAAATGATCAGAGCACAGACCTTCTTGAATAGGAGAGGTCCAAAAGGGGATGTCCTGACCATGTGGCAAGCTCGCCAGGGCATCTGGAGATAAACACATGGTGCTGCTTGACAGCAACTCTTATTTGGCATCTCGTTTGGCTATGCTACAGAGCAGAGCTTCCATGCCTGGGGGTGGTCATCCCATATCCCTCCTTTGTCTCTGCCTGTCCTCAGAAATATTTCTCCCTTCAGGGACTCACAATGTTTCCCATGAGTTAAGGCAGGGATAGACCTCCTTTCAGGGAATCAAAGATAACAGGGAAGCCAGTTATCCACCTCTATCTCACTTTTTCTAGTACAGAAAGAGTAATTTGGCAGGAGGGGGAGGGTAATTTTCATACATTTGGTGCAGGGAAAAATGGGGAGAGAGGCATCACAGATGTGGCGGTGATTTTTTTACTGTCTGCTTGAAGTTTTTTCACTTCTCTGTGGCCCCATAAACTGTCTTATTTTCATATTTGAGTTCTGGGATATTACTGGTGATAAATGCAACACTGTGTATTTGTTTTGGGTTTTCTGTTGGGAGAGTGATGCCAGCTTGTTTCTATGCCACCGGAAGTCTCCTAGGGCTCTAAGATTTTTTGAATGGTAAATGACCCATTAGGTTCCATTTAAAGTAATCAGATGCATTATCCCCTAACAAGAGAGTCAGCCTGCCTTTTGAAACTTTGAAGCCAGGCATTGATTTCTCCTCTCTAGCTACAAAAGTCCTAGATGGTATCTTTTTCTAATATAAGGCTGTTTTGTCTATATTGAAGATCTGTTGTTTAGTGTAGCCACTTTCCACAATTATCTTAGCTAGATCTTCAGGATAACTTGCTGCAGCTTCTACGTCAGCACTTGCTTCTTTTACCTTGCACTTTTATGTTATAGAGATAGCTTCTTTATTTAAACCTCATAAACCAACATCTACCACCTTCAACCCTTTTTATTGCAGCTTCCTCACTTCTCACAGCCTTCATACACTGGAAGAGACTTGGGGATTTGCTCTGGATTTGGCTTTGGCTAGTGGGAATAATTTTGCTGGTTTGATCTATGTATACTACTAAACTTTCTCCCTATCAGCAACCAGGCTCTTTGGTTTTCTTACCATTTCTGTGTTCTCTGGAGTAGCACTTTTAATTTTCTTCAAGAACTTTTCTTTTGCATTCACTCCTTGGTTAACTGGTTAGCATGAGAGGCCTTGCTTTCAGCCTATCTCAGCTTGTAACATGCCCTCCTCCCCAAGCTTAATCATTTCTAGATTTTGATTTCAAGTGAGAGATCTGAGACTCTTCCTTTCACTGAATATTTACAGGCCATTGTAGGGTTATTAATTGGCTTGATTTCAATAGTACTGTGTCTCAAAGAACAGGGAGGCCCAAGGAGAGGGAGGGAGACAGGGAGACAGCTGGTTAGCGGAGCAGTCAGAGCACACACAACATTTATCAAGTTCTCCAACTTCTATGGGGGTGGTGCATGGTGACCCCAAACAATTACAATTGTACCATCAAAAATCACTGACCACAAATCATCATAACTGACATAATAATAATCAAAAGTTTAAAATATTGCAAGAATTATTCAAATGTGACACAAAGTGAGCTCTTGTTATTGGGAAAACAACACTAATAGACTTGCTCAATGTAGAGTTGCTATAAACCTTCAATTTGTAAAACATGCAATACGTGCAAAGTGCAAAAAAGCTAAGTGTAATAAAATGAGGTATGCATGCATATAATATATGTATATTTCCTATTGATTCTGTTTCTCTGAAGAACTCAGATTGATACAGTATCTTTGTGTGTCAAATGGGCATACAACCACACTGAAGCATCCCCTAAGTATTGTTGTGAGGCACATGTACGGAAGCATATTGAAAGCAGATTTTTAAACTACAAAAACATACACCTATTAATTTGACTTATCACTGCTCCTATGCAGAGAGGAAAAAAAATAACAGTCCTCTTTTACTTGAGGAAGGATTTATTTTGCAATTCACAAAGCACAGTGGGGACCTTTTCTGACATTTGACTTTAGGGCCAAGAGATTTTCCCTAAGCAGCTGGGATCAAGGAAAGTGAGAGGAATGTAGCAAACAAAGCTTTGGCCTAATATTTCATTTTAACCAAAAATAACTTATATTTGTAAAGCATGTTAGCATTTACAAAGTACATTTCATAAAGTGCATCTCATTTTATCCTCACAACTCTGTGAGGCAAGTATAGCTTCCCCCATTTTACAGATAAAGAAACTGAGTATAAGAGGGTTTAGAATCTGGTCTGAAGTCTCACAGCATGAGAACACTGGGTCTGGAACTCAGCAAGCATCTTAGTCCGGCTTGCGTGCCTTTCTCATTAAGATTTGCTAGCTACACTTTGCCTAGTCCATCTTATGCTTTGTTTTTTTTTCTTTTGCATACTGGCCCCACCTGTAGATCTCATATACTCCTGACCTTTAGGAGAAACCAGCCAAGTTGAGAGGAAAAAGGAAATCTCAAGTTTTTCTTAGAATCTTGATGCATAGCTGAGGTGCTGCCCAATACCTCTGAAAACAAACAAACAAACAGCATGTTTGGTGTTTTGTCTCATTGTCTCTTGAGGCTAAAATTATGGTCCTATCCTTTCAGATCAAACACCAACCCAAGGAGACTAGCCAAACTTCAGATTCACCAGATGAGGCAGGAGAATAGAGTCTGGAGGCGGGGAACATAAGACCAATCTGCACTGACTTCCTAGAACTGAATCAAAAGGGAAACTCTACCTCTCCATGCCCAAGTGACCAAGGATCAGAAGCTATTCCTTTGCAACTCCCCCTTCCACTGCATCTTAGATGAAAAATGGAAAGTACCTCTGATTGGCTGCGGACCAAGCACGGGCCAATCCTCATTTGCATAAGGTGCCAATTCACTTCAGCATTTGATTGGTTGTGGACCAAGCCTCCAATTCAATTCTTCATTTACATAGGGTCTAACCAATGGGAAATCTCTAGAGGGTACTCAAACCTCCAGAAGACTTTCCTGCCAGGGCCCTTGAGCTGCTTGCTCAGGCTCATTTCCATTCTATGGAACGTACATTTACTTCTATGGCCTTTTGCTTCAACAAATTTATGCTTTCATTGCTTGTTTGCATGTGCTGTTCAACTCTTAGTTCAACACACCAAGAACCTGGACAAACTCATGATCAAAACCTTCCATCCAGTAACACAGACTCTTAAGAGGCTGCTCATAAGTCAGAGACTAAGAAGAGTATATCCAGTCCTACCCCATCTCAATCACTGGGGCACTAGTTCAGGTGCAATGGTCTTGACATACAAGCATGGAAATTTCTGCAATGCTTCCTTCCTTGGGTTCTGACTGGGGTCCTCAAGGTTGCAGGAGAAAAACTGCTCCAATTTGGAAAGTATCTCTCAGGAAAAAAATATATAATAAAAGACAGCATATGGAAATGGAGTGAAATTCTTTTAGTGTGGCTCTTTGGAGGGAGATAGGTAATTTACCAAATGTCAGACTTTCTTGCAGCTGGCTGGCACTGTGGAGCACCATGAAGTAATTGAGACTGAATTACAGACTTTGATTATGAGATTGGATTTTCTGTAAGGCCACCAGCCACTTGCATCTTCTCCAATGGGAACGTGGATACTTCACATTGGCTCAGATTTGCAAATGACTCTTCCCCTTCATTAGCAGCCCCATGGTGGAATAGAATTGGTGACAAGATTTTAATGAAGCTAAGTGTTTAGTTTCTTCCTTGGGGCCACTGATAGTGCCAATAACCATTATTTCCCTTCATCAAACCAAAAGAAAGACAACCAGGTCCTTCAGAGGTCATTTAGCTTTCCCCTTGACTGTCCTTGTAGTTTCTCCTGTGCAGGAACAGAAGCAATGCTAAATTTTCAAAGCTATTTTCCTTCCCTCCTTCCATTGAGTGTCAAAGCTATAAAGCATGACACAAGAAAAGGGTGACTTAAGAGCTCAGGACAAAGTGACAATCAATATAGTGTCAAGAATTCTTTCCCTTTAAGAGTCAGAGTAACTTGGTCTGACTGCTGCTACTGTCTCTTGCCTTGGTGCTCAGTTGGGTTCTGCTGGAAATCTTTCTCTGATAGCAAGTAATTGAGTGAGTCACTGACTCTGAACCTCTAAAACAGAAGCACAGTGTTCCCATGGACATTGTGCTTTGTCCATTGAGGTTTTTCCATCTCTGACTTTTGTTTTTTATGTTTCAATTATCTTTATTTGAATAAATAAATAAATGCTTTTGTTTGTTGAGAGGCTGTCATCAGCTGAACACTAAAAATATGTATTTTTTGCATACTTTTTCTCAATTAATCCTCCAAATATTGAGGGAAGAGGTGTTATTTCCATTTTACTAATAAGGAAACTGAGATACATAGAGGTTAAGAAGCTTGTTCAAGTTCATACAGATAGTAAGTGTAACGGAGCCAGAACTTGACCCCACATCTGATCAATTCCACAGAATATTCCTTATGCCAGACTACATGAACTTCTTTGTGTCTGTGGTGCCTTCCAAACACTGACCCAAGTGTAGACACAGTTCTGGAGGTCATTGTATGTTAAATTTTGATTCATGTAATAACTGTACAAATAGATTTCTAATAGATATCATGGCATTGTGATTGCTCACAGGGTGCTTTGGTGTTAGGTATTCCAGGTCTGAAAATCATCTTTTGCTTAGTAGATACATGACCTTGGGCAGGCCATTCTTCCTCCATAGGGCAATATTTCCTCATCTGTGGAATGAGGATAGTGTGAGGAATAAATTACCCAATGTATTTAAATATCTTGCAACATCTGGCACACAGTATTTCATAAATGGGGATAGTGATAACACGGATGATGAGGAGGGGAAAGAAAAGGAGGAAAATTGATCATAGGGTGGATCTAAGGAAAACCCACTGGAAGATAAAGAAAGAGGGGCCCCTGGAGATGGTGCTTTTGTCTCCCAGAACGGAGAAGCTCTGGAAGAGAGAAAGTGATTACCTAGCGAATCAGTCAGGGTTTTCTAGGGAATCAGAGCCATAGGGTGGGAAAATGAAGAGAGAGAGAGAGTGGTTTTAAGGAATTGGTTCCTGTGATTGTGGAGGCTGGCAAATCCAAAATCTGCAGGGTAGTCAGCAGGCCGGAGACCCAGGGAAGAGTGAACATTGCAGCTCAAGGACAAGGCAGTCAGCTGGCAGAATTCTCTCTTCCTTGGGGAAGGTCAGTCTTTTTTCTCTTAAGGCTTTCAGCTGATTGGATGAAACCCACCCACATTATGGCTTACCCATGTAATCTGCCTTACTCAACATCTGCTGATTTAAATGTTAATCTCATCTAAAAAAAATACCTCACAGAAACACCTAGACTAGTGTTTGACCGAATATCTGGGTACTGTGATGTATTAGTCTGTTTTGCATTGGTATGAAGGAATACCTGAGACCGGGTAATTTAGAACAAAAAGAGGTTTATTTGGCTTATGGATCTGCAGGCTATACAAGCAGCTTGGCACCACCATCTGCATCTAGTGAGGACATCAGGAAGTTTTCAATCATAGCATGCTTGAAGGGGGAGCAAACATGTTACATGGTGAGAGAGACAAGAAGCAAAGCAGGGCTGGAGGGAGATGCCACACTTTTAAACAATCAGCTCTTGCATCAACTCAGAGTGAGAACTCACTCGTGACCACAGTGATGGCACCAAGCCATTCATGAGAGATCCACCCTCATGACCCAAACGCCTCCCACTGGGTCCCACCTCCAACATGAGGGATCACATTTCAACATGAAATTTGGAGGATCAAACATCCAGACTATATCATGTGGCCTAGCCAAGTTCACACATAAAATTAACCATTACCACTGGCCTCCCAATTTAAATGTACTTGTTGAAATGTACCAGAACCTCCAGGGCAAGGACCAAAGTCTTCCCCTGTCTAAGCTGAGATAAATAGTCCAGCAACCTGTCCTTAGTGTGGACAGGGCAGAACGAGGGGGAAGGCACACAGGCTGGCCTTAATGGCACAGTGACTGGTGTTTTTGTGCCTGTTTCCCTGTCCAAGGCTCCTTTTATCTCTGCTACCCTCTAACAGTGTCACCAAACAAACAGAAGACCACACCAGGAGATTGTGGTGGACATTTGAATTGCAAGATGGAAGAGTTACTGCAAGTACTTTGGTCAACCAGCCCCAAGTCATGAAAGAGAGACCAGCCCTCCTCACCTTGCCCCCTCATCTTTGGATGCCCCAAAATAAATAATGTGGATTATGTGGGCAGCAGCCTCCTGGAGAAACTCCAGTGTTATCTCCGGAAATTACAGGCCCTCAGAGGATATAATATCAGGATATAAATAAATTTCGACAGGCTGAAATGATGGCCTAACTCTAACAAAATGAACCTTAACAGAAATAAGTGTACAATCTTTCATTTAGGACCAAAATAAAATAACGTAAAATAAAACACCTACTAGGAAGGATACAAGGAGACCTTCCCGTTTAAAATTGCACCCGAATAACATTCCTCAGTGAAGCCCTTATCAACTTCCTCACTAAAACACACATGGAAACATTGATAAGGATGAAAATCACAACACTGAAAACTAAGGCTGATGGAAAACTTAATGACAGAATCCGGAGGGATTCTCTGCTTTCAAAGAGGCAAGCAGGATTGAAATAGAAAAAATATCCCCAGGTTTCATCTCATATCACGTGGAAGTTCTGCCTCATGTGGCAGAGCCTGCTGGTGCTCACCAACATCTATGCTCTCCTCTGCTTCATGGACCCACAGAGTCACTGCCTTTTACAGCCTCCCTTACAGCTGGGTGTAGCCATATGCCTGAGTTCTAGCCAAAAAATACAAGCACAAGAGATGAGGGCCATCACTGAAGCACAATACTCCAAACTCTCTTTCTCCATTCTCAGACTGAGTGGAGATGGTCCCCAAGACACAGAGGATGGTAGAGACACAGATGGAAGAAGCCTAGGTTCCTCTGTAAGTGAATAGGTTGTCCATGACCTGGAATCTGTTGCACTCCCCAACACCAGTACACACTGTACCGTGATGTGCATGAGAAATGATCTATATGTTAAAACACTAGGATTTTGAAATTGTTGGTTATAGAATATAGTCTGCCCTAATATACTCTCAAAATGAAGGTGACCTAGAAAGTTCACAAGATATGATATACCTTTCATTCTCTGGCTCCTAATAGACCCTATCAGTGCATATAAGAAAAGGATCTAGCTGGAGTCAACAACAGGAAACACGTTGGTAGCTGTACATAACTGCTTATTGTAATTTTCCATTTATTCATGCATTTAACAAATATTTATTATGTCCTTACTATGTACCAAGCTCTGTGTAAGTATTGGGGGTGCACAAGTAAGCAAAGTAGACATGGGCCCTGCCCTGTTATAGCTGACAGTCTAGTGGGATACCAACCATGAAACAAATCATTCCTAGTATGAATGGGTATTATAAGGAGACATTACAGGGAACCTTTGGGAGGGGGGATCTCACCTAGACACCAAGGAGATCTAGTGTGTTTACCTATGTACCACATCAAAGAGCCAGGAAAGGGAAGCAGGAGAGTCTGTGTCGCTAGGAAGTAGATGGAATCACTTACATCACTGTCCACTGACTTGCTCCAGTGGACACAAAGGAGGCCAAGGTGGTTCACACACCCTGCCTATAGGAAAACATCAGGTGGGAAGATTTTGCTTTGCTCAAGGTGAGCAAGAGAAAATGTCTGATAAGGAGTCCAAGATACAAGGAAAAGATCACTCAGGAGACTAAAATAGAGGTATGCTGGTGAACACACGCAGACCTCTGAGGCCAGGTTGGAGGTAGTCAGGGCAGAGAGGAGAGAAAATCACATTTGTTTCAGTTAGAAATATGATAAAACTGTTAAAATCACATTAAATCATTTGTAAAAGAAAACTAATGGTTTATGATTTCATTTAATCTGCAATCATATAAGGCAGATTATTTTAAATACCTTTTCATCACGACAGAAAATTAAGACCAACTATTTCTCTAGTTTTCACTTAAATACACTAGACCACTAGACCTCACTTTCTTAGTGCCTAGGTGAGATTCCTTCTCCCTAAGGTGGCCTATAATATCTCCTTTCTTAACACTTATTCATACCAGTAATAATTCATTTCATCTTTGGTATTCCACTAGACTGTCAGATATACAAGGGCAGGGTTCATGTCTATTTTGCTTACTGCTCAATCGCTAACTCTTAGTACAGAGTCTAGCACATAGTAAGTAAATGATAAATATTTGTTAAATGAATGAATAAATGGAAAATTACAAAAAGCAGACCATCCAGCTACCATGGAATTTCCCGTTGCTGAATCCAGCTAGACCCTTTTCTTATGTGTACTAATAGGGTCTGTTAGGAACCAGAGAGACAGATATATCTTGTCTTGCAAACTTCTTAGGTTATTGCTTTATTCAAGTAATTTGTGTAACCATCATTTTTGTCACTCTGCTTTTATACCTCTGAAAATGATGTACTACTCGAGCCAGAAGAAAAATTCTAGAAATTATCTGGCGTTTTTAATAGAATGCAAAAAGACAGTGCTTATAAGTAACATGAACAAAACTCAGGACACAATGAAACTAAAATAACATGGGCAAAAGAAATATGGACGATATGTGGAAGAATTTGAAGGAAAGAAAATATATGCATAGATTGAAGAGTTAGAGTGTACTTTGGAGTTAGTAAAGAGGAGTACCTGTATTGTGGAAAGTGGAATTATAATTTGAAGAACTAATTTAGAGGCAAAGAATGAAGAGATAAAAGTGAGGGACGGGAAAAGAAGACCATAGGCATGTTGTAATGAATTGGGAAGGGGGAAAGAGGAAGCAATTGTTAAATCTTAGAAAAATTTGATAAAGATAAAATTTGGGACACCCAAAGATAATATTTCACTGTTTACTTAAAACATTCAATAAAACATAAAAAGTACTTTTTTTTAATTTAAGAGAATTCAACATGGTACCACTGCATTCAAACAATGGAGATGACAGGAATCAAAGAATAAAAAAAAAGTCCAAATACCAAAAAATAGAAAAGGTGTCATGAGCAACAAATGCATACATGGTGGATATTTGTTTTTTCTGGGTGCTCAACATCTGGCAGTTCTGACTCCCAGAATGAAAGCGGAGGGGGGCAGATCATCATTTTCCTGGCACTTGGCCCTGGACTTCAATCTTAGCTCAGGCAGTCAGATGCTACAACCTGAGGCTTTGAAAGTTGAAGGAGTGGCACAAAGTATACATACAGTCAGAGGTTATCTGGGCGTGGCTGCTATGAGATCAAGAGTCCACGGCAGAGTTGAGGGGTGGCAGCAGTAAGGAATCAGCTGCAGTGTCCTGCGACATCCTGTGGCGTAATCTCTGCTCTGCCTTGCCTTCCACAGTTCCTAGTTATTCTCAGAACTTGATTTTCTCTTTCTAGATATTCCTCCAGTACTTCTTTTTTCTGCCCATGTTATATTAGGTTTCTGTTGTGTGCAAACAAGAACCCAGCTGCGATAGCATAAAGCAAGATGATAGCAGTAAACAAGTGTGTCCCTTATAAAAATAAAAATAAATGGATCAAAAATCCTTTTCAAAAGACAAAAAAACTCAAGTTGAATTTAAAATTTTAAATGAGTTATTACAAGAGAGAGATGAATCAAAATAGCTCAGAAAAATTAAAAGAGTTGTTAAAGATATATCAGGCCTATGAAGATAAAGGAAAGCAAAGGTGAAATGTTAATATCATTAAAGTAGAAGTTAAGACAGAAGATTAAATGGGATAAAGAGATTAATTTTATATTTTATTTATGTTTAATCATACAAATTATTATGAGAACAGTTTATTATAAAATTAAATCAATACAGAAATATATATATATATATTTTTTTTTTTTTGAGACAGAGTCTGTCTCTGTCACTAGGAGCTAGGCTGGAGTGTAGTGGCGTGATCTTGGCTCACTGCAACCTCTGCCTCCCGGGTTCAAACAAGTCTTCTGCCTCAGCCTCCTGAGTAGCTGGGACTACAGGCATGTACCACCATGCCCAGCTAATTTTTGTATTTTAGTAGAGATGGGGTTTCACCATCTTGGCCAGGATGGTCTTGATCTCTTGACCTCGTGATCTGCACGCTTTGGCCTCCCAAAGTGTTGGGATTACAGGCGTGAGCCACCGCACCCAGCCAGAAATATATGTTTTTAAAGTGAAAATTCCTTCTTCTATTCTTTGAATATTGCTCCATTCCTAAAATGTAAGCTTCTGTTCAGTCTTTGGTGTGTATATTTCTAAAACTTTATGCATGTATATACTCACATACAAATATATGACTTTGAGGATTTTGTTAAATCATAGTTGTGGCCATGTGGTATGTCTAGCTATGGCCGTTGAGGTACAATTCTGAGAATTGAAACAGCCTCCAGCCACAGCACCTTCAGGCCTACTTCAGTGTTTTGAGTAAAGGTTGTGCTCTCACTGGGCTGCAGTCAGCCAATCACTGAGCACAGAGGGGATCCTAGTGTCTGGACATTTCTGCCCAGTACAGGACTCTTCTATGAGCAATCCTTATGCCAAGTCTCCCTGTTGCACCAGCTAAACCTTTCTCAGAGCTGCAGTGCAGCCTCTGGCTCTTCCTGCCAAATCTCCCTTCCTTCCTCCTCTTCTTTTATGGCATCATGTCTGTAACACGGTTTGAAAGATTTTCCTGACTACTTCAGATTTCTCTTCCCTTTATCTTTCATGAGCATCCTTCCAATTAATCTCTTGCACTTCTAACCCCTTTTTGGCATCCGAATAATACAATTGGTACCAGAAGTGATTCAACAAAACAGGGACTAAGATGGGGTTTTGAGACCAGATCACTCATTGCTCGGCAAGAAGGGAGGACCCTATTGAGTAGTATGTCAATCAAATACTATTGTATTCATGATAATGTGCCCACAATCTAGGGCTTAAGGAATACTTAATAAAACAAACAATAGGTTAGGACCTAAAAATAAATCAGCATATTTCAAAAAGCCAAACTTCTATAAGACACCATCTCTGGACACAATATAATGAAATTGAAATTAAGAACGCACACAAACGAAACCCCATACAAAAAGCCCCTAACCATTTTGAGATTTTAAAAAAGAAATATTCCTAAAGAACTTCTAGATCAGTGGTGAAATCAAAACCACAATTACAAATTATTTAGAAAATAAGAATAGTACATACCATCAGTAATAAATAGCCTACCAACAACAACAGCCAAAAGCCCAGGACCTGATAGATTCACAGCTGAATTTTACCAGACGTACAAAGAAGAACTGGTACAATTCCTATTGAAACTATTCCAAAAAAGCTGAGGAGAAAGGACTCCTCCCCAACTCATTCCCCGAGGCCAGCATCATCCTGATCCTAAAACCTGGCAGGGACACAATAAAAAAGGAAAACTTCAGGCCAATATGCTTGATAAACATTGATGCAAAAATCCTCAACAAAATACTTGCAAACTGAATCCAGCAGCACATCAAAAAGCTAACTTACCTTGATCAAGATTAAGTAGGCTTCATCCCTAAAATACAAGGTCAGTTCAACATATGCAAATCAATGAATGAGATTCATCACATAAACAGAACTAAAGACAAAAACCAAATAATTATTTCAACACATGCAGAAAAGGATTTCAATAAAATTCAACACTCCTTCATCTTAAAAAACTCTAAATAAACTAGAAATTGAAGGAATATAACTCACAATAAGAGCCATCTCTGACAAACCCAGAGCCAACATTATGCTGAATGGGTAAAAACTAGAAGCATTCCCCTTGAAAACTGGCACAAGGATGCCCTCTCTTACCACTTCTATTCAACACTGTACTGTAAGTCCTAGCCAGAGCAATCAGGCAAGAGAAGGAAATAAAGGGCATCTAAATAGTAAGCGAGGAAGGCAAACTATCTCTGTTTGTAGATGACATGATTTTATATCTAGAAAACCCCATAATTTTGTTGCCAAAACTCCTTCAGCTGATCATCTTCAGGAAACTTTCAGAATACAAAATCATTGTACAAAAATCACTAGCATTCCTATCCATCAAAGCCAGCCAACCCAAGAGCAAAATCACGAAAGCAATCCTATTCATAGCTGCCACAAAAATAGAATAAAATACGTAGGAATACAGCTAACCAGGGAGGTGAAAGATCTCTACAATGAGAATTACAAAACACTGCTCAAGGAAATCAGAGATGACACAAACAAGTGGAAAAACATCCCATGCTTATGGATTGGAAGAACCAATATCATTAAAATGGCCATGCTGTCCAAAGCAATTGACAGAGTCAATGCTATGCCTATTAAACTATCATTGACATTCTTCACAGAACTAGAAAAAAAAACACATTTTAAAATTCATGTGAAACCAAAAAAGACCTTGAATAGCCAAGTCAATCCTAGGCAAAAAGAACACAAAGCTAGAGTCATCGTGCTACCTGACTTCAAACTATACTATGGGGCTACGGTAACCAAAACAGCATGGTTCTGCTACAAAAACAGGCACATAGACCAATGGAAGAGAATACAGAGCTCAGAAACAAGGCCACACAGCTGTGACCATCTGATCTTCAACAAAGCTGACAAAAACAAGCAATGGGGGAAAGACCCCCTATTCAATAAAAGATGCTAGGATAGCTGGCTAGCCATATGTAGAATATTGAAGCTGGACCCCTTCCTTACACCATATATAAAAATCAACTCAAGATAGAGTAAAGACTTAAATGGAAATCCCAAAACTATAAAAACCCTAGGAGACAACCTAGGTAATACCATCTTGGACATAGGGACAGGGAAAGATCTCTTGACAAAGACACCAAAAGCAATTCCAACAAAAACAAAAGTTGACAAGTGGGATTTAACTAAGCTTAAGAGCTTCTGCACAGCAAAGAGAACCACCAACAGAGTAAAACAGAAACCTACAAAATGGGAGAAAATATTTGCAAACTGCATTTGACAAAGGTCTAATATCCAGCATCTATGAGGAATGTAAACAAATTTACAAGAGAAAAATAACCCCATTAAAAAGTGAGCAAAGGACAGGAACACTTGTCAAAAGAAGACATACATGAGACCAACAAACATGAAAAAAACCTCAGTATCACTGATTATTAGAGAAATGCAAATCAAAACCACAATGAGATACCATCTCGTACCAGTCAGAATGACTATCATAAAACAGTCAAAAAACAACAGATGTTGGCAGGGTGGTAGAGAAAAGGGAACACTTATACACTGTTGGTGAGAGTTTAAATTAGTTCAACCATTGTAGACAACAGTACGAAGATTCATCAAAGAGCTAAAAGCAGAACCACCATTCAACCCAGCAATCCCACTACTAGGTATATACCCCAAGGAATATAAATCATTCTACCATAAAGACACATGCATGCAAATGTTCATTGCAGCACTATTCACAATAGCAAAGACATGGAATCAACCTAAATGCCCATCAATGACAGATTGGATAGAGAAAATGTGGTACATACATATCATTGAATACTATGCGGCTATAAAAAAGAACAAGATCTTGTCTTTTGTGGCAACATGAATGGAGCTGGAGGCTATTACCCTTAGCAAACTAACAGAGGAACAGAAAACCAAATACCATATGTTCTCACTTATAAGTGGGATGTAGATGCCAAGAACTCATAAATACAAAGAAGTGAACAACAGACACTGGGGTCTATTTGAGGGTGGAAGGTGGGAGGAGGGAGAAGAGCAGAAAAGGAAACTATTGGGTACTGAGCTTAATACCTGGTTAATGAAATAATTTGTGCAACAAACCCCCATGATATGAGTTACTGACTTACCTATGTAACAAACATTCACATGTAACCCCAAACGTAAAATAAAAGTTGTTAAAAAAAAAGAAAAAAAAAAACCCACAATGAAGCCAAGAAACAAACTAAAAAGCAAATATCATATACCAAAATGTATGGCATATAGCCAAAGGTTTTTAAAAAGGAAAACACAGAATTAAATACTTTAATTTGAAAACAAGAAAAATCAAAGTTAACATTCAACTCAAAAACCTAGAAAAAACGAAAACAAAAGAAAGAAGTAAAATGTGAAGAAAAACATGAACAAAGCCAAAAGCATAAAATGATGAAAATTTAAAAGTAGAATTGGTAAATAAATCCAATAGATGATTTGTTGAAAATATTTATAATTAGACATAGCTGTGGCAAATGCAGTCAGTGAGAAGACAGAGAAAACACAGGTACATAGAAGAGGTATGAGAGAGTGAATATGACCACAGAGGGGAACTAAATGAGAAAATATTAGAAATAGTATATGATAATAGAGTTGAGAATTTAGGTAAAATGAACCAACTGATTGTAATAGAATCTGCAATATTGCCCTGTGAAGTAGGAAACCTGACCAGAGCAATAACCAGGGCAGAAATCATAAAGATTTCTCATGAAGATCTTAGACCCAAAGACTTTCATTTCTTTCAAATATCCTAAGAAGGGAAGACGTTCACACCAGTCAGCCTGTTTCAGAGCCTAGAATAGATTTTTAAACTTCCAAATTCATTTTATGAATCCAGTAAGTCCCAAAACTAAATCATAAACTAGGGCCTCTCCAAACCTCATCTACTAATATAACAGCAAAAGTCCTACACATGATGCAAACCATATTACATATTTCAAATACACCATAATCAAGTAAAGCTTATTTTAGAAATGCATTGGTAGTTCAGTATTGGGAAATACATTAATATAATTTACAATGAAAACAAATTATTGACAGATCAAAGGAGAAAATTATGATTAATAGATACCCCAATCAAATAAAATTCAATATATCTTTTTGATTATATATTTTTTAAAAACTTCTCAGAGAACTATGACAAGAAAGATACTTCCTTAATAAATGAATTTTTGTCTCACAATAATAGCCAACATCATACTTGATTACAATGTCTTAGACATAGCCCTTTTAATTTTAGAAAAAACATAAGGATGCCTGTTATCACCGCTATTATTTATCACTGCTCCGAAAGCCCCAGCTAATTAAATAAGTCAAGGTGTACAAATAATAAAAAAAAAAAGACTTAAATTTTATTGCTATTATTATTTGAGATAGTGTCTTGCTCTGTCACCCAAGCTGGAGTCCAGTGACGCAATCTTGGCTCACTGCAAACCTCCGCCTCCTGGGTTCAAGCAATTCTCCTGCCTCAGCCTCCCAAGTAGCTGGGGCTACGGGAGTGTGCCACCACACTTGGCTAATTTTTGTGTTTTTAGTAGAAATGGGGTTTCACCCTGTTGGCCAGGCTGGTTTTGTACTCCCAACCTCAAGTGATCTGCCTGCCTTGGCCTCCCAAAGTGCTGGGATTACAGGCAGGAGCCACCATGCCCAGCCAAAAGACTAAAATTTTGTTGTGTGCTTACTATTGTCCAGGGATTGCTCCAAGCACCTTCCGGTTTTCACTTAATTCACGTGATAGCCCTAGGTGGTAGCATTACTACGCCCTTTTTACAGATAAGGAAATAAGTCACTGAATGGTTAAATAACTTGCAAAGGCAGGTAAAAGCAGTAAATACTGAAAAGCAGTGACACAATGATCCCAATTTTCAGATGTCATGGTTGCCTTCCTAGAAAGCCTAAGAATTAGCTGAAATCCATTTAAAAAGTATTACTGAAAACAAAACCTCCTTTACTTAAAAAGTATTACCCCAACAAAACGTCCTTTATTTCACCCCCTCAAACTTCTCTAGGATGATACAAGAGCCATCAGGCAAGACAGATGTTTAATTTAGTCCTGGCGAGAGGGTAAAATGTCTATCTTCCCCATTTACTCATCTTAATCCTTAATTGCCACCCATCCTCCCCAAGCAGTCTGTCTCATTTACTCTGCTCCCATTTGCAATCAAGGGCTGGGCCCCAAAGACATCTGGAGTCTTAAAACCCAGTAATGACAAGCAGAAACCAACACAAAACAAAACAAAACAAAAATCCTTTCGAAATCTCTGACCATAGATGATGCGCATCTATAAGGCCCCAAAAGCTGCAGTGCCCAGGCTTGGTATCAGTGGAGAGGAGGGAGGGTTGGCAGAGAGGCATCCCTCTTTAAGACTCAGCCTCAGATTTCAGAACTGACTGCAGCTGCCACTCAGCTAGGCTCTGGGTCACAGCACCAGGCTCTGTAAGTTCTCAGAGAGCCAGGCTCAGGACTCAAGGACCTGGCTGAGAAGGACGTCTGTGGAGGCAACGTAGAAAGGACTTAAGGCAACCTGGGGCATCCCAAGAACCCTGGGCATCTGTAGGGGCAGTAGGAGTGTGTAAAGAGGAAGAAATAAAGGAATGAGAACAATAATTAAAGCTTGTCCTACCAGGACAAAAGTTGCTGTTCTAAGGTCATTTGGCCTGGGCCACTATTTTGGTTCCCAACTGTTTGAGAAACATCATGGTGGAGTGAAAAAAGCACCACACCAAGATCAAAAGACCTGCATTCATGCCCTCTCTAGGCTGCTACTATCTGTGTGTCATTTGAAGAACCCCTTTATCTTTCTGAGCCTATGTGCTGTATCAGATGGTTGTGGGAAGCATAATTCTTAAGGCTAGAGTTGAGACTGACCAGAGAAGGTGAAGAGATAATGTCCATGTCTTGACTTTAACATGCCAACTTCAATTTTCCAGCCTTTCTTGGGGATACAGGGCCGAGCAGTGATCTGAGGTCTTGGACATTGTGTTCATGAATCTTCATTGCAGGTGTTTTCCTAACTGCTCTGTGGAGGACATCACCTAAACAGCAGACTCCTGGGTGAAAGAAATATTTCTCTGCTTTCAATACAGTGGGCCTTGAAGAAAAGAATAATAAAACCTATAATATGGAAATGGCCATTACTTCCCAGACTATTTCCCAAGATTGTCATGAATGTTAAAAAAATAGATATGGAAGTGCTTTGTAAACAGCAAAGTGTATACAAAGGTGATGGGGCTTATTATCATTATGCTTATGTATTTAAATCACCTTTCACTTCTCCCTTCTGAGTTATCAGCAAAATGGGCATCATGATACCTCTCTCAGATTGACCTTGTTAGGATATGGGAGACGTCATGTGTAGAGCACGTGTAAAATGCATGGCCAGTATATTCTAGACATGTTAGTCAGGGTTCCCTAGAGGAACAGAACTAATAGGAGATATATAAATATATGTGTGTGTGTGTAGAGAAAGATAGATAGACAGATATAGATGGGAGTTTATTAAGTATTAACTTATATGATCACAAGATCCCACAATAGGTTATCTGCAAGCTTCAGGAGCAAGGAGAACCAGTCAGCGTGTCAAAACTGAAGAACTAGGAGTATGATGTTTGAGGGAAGGAGCATCCAGCATGGGAGAAAGATGTAGGCCAGGAGGCTAGGCCAGTCTCACCTTTTCACGTTGTCTGCCTACTTTATATTTGCTGGCAGCTGATTAGAATGGGCCCACCAGAGTAAGGATGGGTCTGCCTTCCCCAGCCCACTGACTGAAGTGTTAATTTCCTTTGGCAACACCCTCACAGACATACCCAGGATCAATAATTTGAATCTTCAATCCAATCAAGTTGACACTCAGTATTCACCATCACATGTCCACCCCTTGTCAGCTTGAATCCATATACATCTCCTAAGATCGTACATAATCTTCAAATAAAGACAATAATAAGGTTATAATTATGCCTAACATAATACAACTATCCTTCATACAAATGGAAACACACCAATTTGTATGAAAAACCCCAATACTATTACATAAAGTTAACAATACTTAAATGCTGATGTGAAGTCAATAAATCATATGTCACATGATAAAGAATAAAGGAAATAAAATGAAGATATTTTCTTAGTACAAGTGTATATATGCACAGACATAATATGTGCACAAACATGTTTTTAACAAAGGAAGGAGGAAATACTCATGACAATTACAATCCTTCTTCCTGCAGCCGATCAAGTGGTCGTAGCTGGTATTGATGACTACCTTCTTTTATTACCCTTTCTGTATTCCCTTTGCCTTCAGCAAGCACCTCAGCAGGTCATTTTTTTTTTCCTGGTGGAGTGACCCAAACCTTCATTCCTGAAGGGTCTGAGCCATTTGTAGTCCTGCCTGGATTGGGCTGTTGTTAGTTCCCATTGATCTTAATCACAGGGCATGGTAATACGAAGAGACGCCCTAATGGATCTCCTGTATTTCATGCGTGCTCTTCCTTACCTCCGTTGTGGAGTAATAGACTGAATTGATCTTGATAGCTCAGGTCAATCACCACAGCCAACAGTTAACTCCCTTCTTAGCCTGTTGGCTTAAAGGTAGGAGGAACCCAAAGTGTCCAGGTGGCAATTTTAACTTCCAGTTTAATGGAATCGTTGTTGTATCTCCTGGTGACAGTGTTCCTCCTTCTGGAACTAAGACCTCTAGGTCAGCAGAATGTAATGTGGGAACAGAAAGCAAAAATTTTACTATTGGATCACTTACGGGTGATGGTAAGTGGTGCCACTTCCACTTTATCCCCTTGATTCCTGGCTATGGGAGAAACAGTACCATATATTGGATGCTGATTCAGAGCATATACAGCCTTCTGGAGAACTTTGCCCCAGCCCTGTGAAGTATTGTACCTAGTTGGCATTTTAATTGTGACTTCAAAAGGCCATTCCACTGTTCTGTCAATCCAGCTGCTTCAATATAATGAGAAACATGGTAAGACCAGGGAATTCCATGAGCACGAGCTCACTGCCACACTTCTTTAGCCTTAAAGTGAGTGCCTTGGTTAGAGGCAATGCTGTCTGGAATACCATGATGATGGATAGGCATTCCATGAGTCCATGATTGGTAGTCTTGGCAGAAACATTGCACGCAGGATAGGTAAACCTATAACCAGAGTAAGTGTCTATTCCAGTGAGGACAAACCTCTGCCTTTTCTGTGATGGAACAGGTCCAATATAATCAACCTGCCACCAGGCATCTGGCTGATCACCCTGAGGAATGGTGCTATATCAAGGGCTCAGTGTTGGTCTCTGCTGCTGGCAAATTGGGCACTCAGCAGTGGCCATAGCCAGGTCAGCCTTGGTGAGTGGAAGTCCTTGTTGCTGAGGCCATGGGTAACCTCCATCCCTGCCACCATGGCCTCTTTTTTCATGGGCCCATTGGATGATGACAGGGTGGCTGGGGGAAGAGGTTGAATGGTGTCCACAAAACGGGTCATCCTATCCACTTGATTATTAAAATCCTCCTCTGCTGAGGTCACCCGTTGGTGAACACTCACATGGGATACAAATATCTTCAGTTTTTGATCACTCAGATCCATCCACACACCTCTTCCCCAGATTTCTTTGTCACCAATTTTCCAATCATGCTTCTTCCAAGTCCCTGACCATCCAGCCAAACCTTTGGCTACAGCCCATGAATTCGTATATAATCGCACATCTGGCCATTTCTCCTTTCATGCAAAGTGCACAACCAGGTGCACTGCATGAAGTTCTGCCTACTGGGAAGATTTCCCTTCACCACTGTCCTTAAGGAATGTCCTAGAAAGGGGCTGTAGTGCTGCAGCTGTCCTCTTTAGGGTGGTGCCTGCGTATGGTGCAGAATCATCTGTGAACCTAGTCTCCTCTTCCTGTCAACTGATCATAAGAAACTTGCCATGAGGCCATCAGTGCAGGTTTAGGGAGAGAAGACAGGTGGCAGGAGTGGAGACCATGGGCATTTGAGCCACTTCCTCATGTAACTTACTTGTGCCTTCAGGACTGGCTTGAGCCCAACCACATATATACCACTTCCATTTGATGACGGAATGCTGCTGTGCACAGCCCACTTTATGGATAGATGAGTGAGAAAGCACCCAGTTCATGATAGGTAGTTTAGGTTACATTGTGACTTGATAACCCATAGTCAAACGTTCAGTTTCCACCAAAGACCAGTAACAGGCCAAGAGCTGTCTCTTAAAAGGAGAGTAGTTATCTGCAGAAGATGGCAGGGTCTTGCTCCAAAATCCTAAAGGCCTCCACTGTGATTCACCTGTGGGGGCCTGCCAAAGCTCCAAACAGCATCCCTATCTGCCACTGACACCTCGAGCACCATTGGATGTGCCTGGTCATATGGCCAAAGTGGCAGAGCAGCTTGCACAGCAGCCTGGATCTGCTGCAGAGCCTTCTCCTGTTCTGAATCCCACTCAAAACTGGCAGCCTTTCAGGTCACTCAATAAATGGGCCAAAGTAACACACCCAAATGAGGAATGTGTTGCCTCCAAAACCCAAATAGGCCCACAGGACATTGTGCCTCTTTCGCGGTTGTAGGAGGGGACAAATGCAGCAATTTATCCTTTACCTTAGAAGGAATATCTCAACAGGCCCCATATCACTGGACTCTTAGAAATGTTACTGAGGTAGAAGTTCCCTGAATTTTAGTCAGATTTATTTCCCATTCTCAGCACACAAATGTCTCACCAATAAGCCCAGTATGTTTGCTACTTCTTGCTCACTGGATCCAATCAGCATAATGTCATCAATGTAATGGACCAGTGTGATATCTTGTGGAAGCGAAAAGTGATCAAGGTCTCTCCGAATAAGATTATGACACAAAGCTGGAGAGTTTATATATCCCTGAGGTAGGACAGTAAAGGCATCCTGCTGGCCTTGGCAGCTGAAGTCAGATTGCTTCTGGTGGGCCTTATGGACAAGAATGGAGAAAAAGGCATTTGCCAAGTCAATGGCTGCATAGCAGGTATCAGGAGATGTGTTAATTTGCTCAAGCAATGAAGTCACATCTGGTACAGCAGCTGCAATTGGAGTCACCGCTTTGTTAAACTTACAATAATCCACTGTCATTCTCCAAGATCCATCTGTCTTCTGCACAGGCCAAATGGGAGAGCTGAACAGGGCTGTGGTGGGAATTACCACCCCTGCCTCTTTCGAGTCCTTGATGGTGGTACTAATCTCTGCACTCTCTCCAGGGATGGGATATTGTTTTTTATTTACTACTTTTCTGGGTAGACGCAGCTCTAATGGCTTCCATTTGGCCTTTCCCATCATAATAGCCCTCACTCTACAAGTCAGGGAGTTAATGTGGGGTTCTGCCAGCTGCTAAGTATGTCTATGTCAATTATGCATTCTGCCACTGGAGAAATGACCCCAGGATGAGTCCAGGGACCCACTGGACCCACAGTAAGTTGGATCTGAGCAAAAACTCCATTAATTACCTGACCCCCATAATCTCCTACTTTAACTGGAGGACCACAATGACATTTTGGGTCCCCTGGAATCAATGTCAGCTTAGAACATGTCCAATAGCCCCTGAAATATCTGATCATTTTCCTTTCCCCAAAGCACAGTTGCCCTGGTAAAAGGCCAGAGATCTCTGGGGAAGGATGAGAGAAAGGTTCACTGCATAAATTGTTAGTAATGTAGTGGGGTCTTTCCTCAAAGGGGCCTGGCCTCCCCTTCATTCAAGGGATTTGGGGTCTGTAAATTGGCTCAAGTTTGGATATTGATTGAGGGGGCATGATTTTCTGTTTTTATATTTCAAATTTGTCTTTTGTCCATTCAACCTAGAAGTTTTCTGTTTGTATAATTTAAGTAGGAAAGCAGTAGGCTTCCTATCAACTTCACTTCTAGGAATACCATGATTAATTAGCCTATGCCAGAGCTCTACATGAGTCAGACTATTCTAATTGCTGCTTTGTCTCTGCTGTCCATTACAATAGCTATGCCCACCTTTCCTTTGACAGTTGAGTGTCGCCTCTTGGCCCCTGCCACCTCAGCATCCAATTATTCCCATTGTACTTAAATTTTGTAGTTGAGTAACTGCAGTTCCCACCATTAGATCTGACATACAGGGAAGAGCAATTACAGGACTCTGCAAAGATGCAGGTGCTGCCCTCACAAATCTATTTTGCAAGGCATTGGTAAAGGGTGTATCTCATCCCCAGCTGGGATGAGAAGGTCTAAAGTGACTAATCCACTCCATCACCCCAACCTCTCTAAACCTTTGGGTCCCGTCCTCTACATTAAACCAAGGGAGAGCAGGCATTTCCAGCTGCTCACAGTGGGCCATCTTTTAATCCATATTTTAGCTAATCAAGCAAATAAACTATTAGAACCTTTGTGAACTCCCTGAGCTGCAACATTAAATGCAGAGTCCCTACTTAGTGGGCCCAAATCAATAAATGCAGCCTGATCCAAATCCATGTTCTTTCCACCACTATCCCATACCCTAATAGCCATTCCCATGCCTGTTCTCCAGATTTCTGTTTATATAGACTAGAGAACTCAAGCAATTCTTTTCTAATGTAGCGCACTTCCTCGTGGGTCACACTCTCAATCTCACCTCTAGGGGCCCACTGGGACTTAGTTATAAGTCTAGAAGTAAATAGGGGTGTTGGGGGAGGCTTATGAGAAGAATCAACATAATTTTGTCTGGCAACTGCCTCAGATGAGACCATCACTATTGCCACAGGCAGTGCAGGGTTTATCTCTTCAGACAAAGGTGGAAAGGCTGATGGCAGCTGGGGTCGGGGATGGGATGTTGACACTACTAGGGATAGGGAAGCTGTTTTTTCTGGCAAAAAAAAAAATTCTGAGTGTTCCCAGCTTCATCAGGGTCCTCCCACACAACCCCATTCCAAGTTGCAGGGTCCCATTCTTTTCCATTCAATGACCTCACTTTAATAGTAGATACCTGGCGAGGCTGCGCATGCTCCTTTCATTGCAGGTCAGCCACCCACACAATAAGAGCTTGTGTTTGTTTTTCCACAATTTCAGCTCTTTCTCTACAGAAGATAAGGCCCTCATTCAGGCAATCCTAGCAGATTTGAGGCTCAGTATTTGCTTCTGAAGCTAGGAGTTAGAATCCCTGAGTTCATCATTTTCTTTCATCACTTTGTCCACTGCACTTAAGAACAACTAACCAGCTTCATTATGTTCCCCACGTATTGTCAAAGGTATTAGGTAGAGAGTCACTAAACTCCTTGCCTCTCAAGAGCGGTGAGTCAGGAGTGTCAAATGCATTTATTTCACATAACTCTCTAAATAGTTCATGCCAAAGACTATCAGTGTTCTCCAGACTATTAGAAGTATATTCATTAGCATTTTGGGGTCTAATCATATTAAGCAGCCAACCCCAGAAACCCCAAAACGAACAAAAGAACCCCATCCTTAACATCTGTTCCTCTAGAACCACTCCTGCTACCAAAATCAGTTTATGGGTTCCCTAGAGGGACAGAAGAAATAGGGGTTTATTAAATATTAACTTACATGATCACAAGGTCCCACAGTAGGCTGTCTGCAAGCTTGAGGAGCAAAGAGAGACAGTCTGAGTCTCAAAACTGAAAAACTTGGAGTCTGATGTTTGAAGACAGGAAGTATCCAGCATGGGAGAAAGATGTAGGCTAGGAGGCTAGGCCAGTCTGGTCTTTTCACATTTTTCTGCATGCTTTACATTTGCTAGCGACTGATTAGATTGTACCCACCAAATTAAGGGTGGATCTGTCTTCCCCAGCCTACTGACTCCAATGTTAATCTCCTTTGGCAACACCCTCACAGACACACCCAAGATCAATACTTTGCATCCTTCAATCTAGTCAAGTTGATACTCAGTATTCACCGTCACACTAGGCAAGATCACAAATCAGGTTCCAGGGTCTCAGATCTCCACTACTCCCTGCCCTTCCGCATTCCCTTTTTATTCCTCCAGTAATCTAAAGTCATTTGCAGGATGATCCGTTCTGATCCTGGAAACTGGCTTTTTACTATTCTGCTTTCCTTCCTTCCCCCTCCTTAACATCTTTCTATCTCCACACATGTTCCCAACTTAGGAGATGCTACATATTTCGAGTTTGGATTATGTGAAGTCTGTTCTGCTCATGGGCAGGATGACAAGAGTCCTTAAGAAGAAATCTGGGTCAAAAACTCCCTGGGGAGTGTTTTCTCGTCTCAAGCCATGACTGCACCTTCCATCTTCTATCTTTTCCTTCCACTTCCAAAATGATAATGACTGCATTTCATATTCACTGTGTAATCCAAATACTCTAGGCCCATGAGAGGCTGTCAGTCACACTTATGAGAGAAACTGATGCAAGGAAAGCAAAAAAAGAGTAAATAGGAGAGGAGAGGAATATTCCCAAACAAGAGGGAAGATTCTTTCCTTTATCATAAAATTATACCACCTCCTGGGCCTGTAGGCCATGTCCAAAGACAAGACTTTGGAGTGGAGAGCAAGGAAAATTCCAGCACCATGTCTTTGGTGAGCAGGCACATTGGAGCTGGAGATGGTGGGGGGTGGTGCTAAAGCATAGTCTAGGAGGTCCCTTCCAGCAGTAATACTAGCCCCAGAAGTGGTTGCACTTCAGAGGAGGCTGGCTGAGTTCAGAGGTCTCCAAGGTACTAGACAGGAAGCCCCGGCAATTTCCAGATTCGTAGTGGCAAAAGTAAAGGCAGTCATGAGAGGCTGAGCTGAAATAGAAGGGTGTACTCTGCTAGCCAGCCAGGAAGGTGGAAGCCAGGCTGAAGGGTGAAAACAAGTGTGCTCCCTCACTCCAGCTGCCCCCCATGCATTGCCAGCATGCCTTGTAAGTCACCAGAAGTGTCTCCTGCTGGGAGAAATTCAGCATATATTATACAGAGACTAACACTTGAATTATAACATGAAGGTGACTCACCTCCTGGGAGACCAGGGAACTGGGCAATCATTGAGGTCTGCAGGTTTGGGGTGTGGAGACAAGAGGGGAAGCTAGTCTCAAGCAATCTGTCTTCATCTTACAGCCAGTCCCCGAGGTGCCTTTGCTAGCCTGAAGGTACAGGGTAATGTCCCATATAATTCTCTTGATTTTGAATGATTGACACAGGGTCTGTCTTGTGGTCGTTTCATCCCATTCTCTCTGCTGACTCCATTTCTGCCAGGCACCTTCCAAATAGGACTGAATGTATGAACTCTCTTGGTCTGGGATCCCTGGGCTCCAAACTCCAGCTTCTTACATGAAGGTGATTGTCAGCTGCCTCAGTGTAGCCTCCTGATCCTTGTTAGCATTGTAACCACGGGACACATTGGACTAAAACTGCTTCCAGTGACAACACTATAATCAAACACTTCACCATGGCAAAGAACCTGAGGTCAAAAACTGCCTTGAAGACATTAGGAGCCACCTCACAAGCATCCTGTCTGTGTGAGAGATTTCTGGCATCCATATTCCAGAGAGGGTCAGTTTATTGATGCCAGTCATCCTTCAGAGGACGACAGTGCTGCCTACATTCAACAGGTGTGAGGCTCTTAGGAGCTCGTCTTTTCCGTGAACCCGTTGGGGGATGGGCATAACTTTTGACTTCTGCACTCAAAGGCTGTTCTCCGCTCCCCAGTCCACCCTTCCCTTTCCCATCAAGCCCCAATATGCTCTCTAACCTTTAAGCCTGCTCTTTGGCCAGTTCCTCAGGACTACCTAGAATGTCTCTCAAGTTGAAGTGACTCTACAGGCAGCTAAGGAAGCCAGTTACCTGTGCTGTGTGATTTCACATTCACCAAAAGATCTACTTCTTGGCAGCACTTCCTGTATTAGGAAGAGGACTGGCCAGAGTGTCTGAAATCTTACCAGTAAAAATTAATTCCAATGGGGTAAAGTAAAGTGCCTCCAGAGTCTTTCATTGGGGTGAAAATGCCCTTACCAGAGAAAAATGCAGTGACCTGTCATCTGTAGCCCAGTGTAAATGCACCTCCTCTCTCAAAAATAGAGCCTGGGCATTCCCAAGTGAGCCAGGGTCATTAATACATGCAGTCCTGAATGTTGTGGATGGCAGTACTGCCTACTGATGGAAATTATGGACTAGGAATCAAAATTAGACTCTACTCCCCGCCAAGAGAACTTGGGTAATTCATTCAGTCACTCTAGGACTCAGCTTCTACCCCAAAATTAAATCTATTCTAACTCTCAGGGAAATTATTAGAACTTAGTAGAATTGCTCTGAGAATACACACACACACACACACACACACACACACACACACAATTATTTATTTCACAATTCTCATATACCAGGTCCATGTACCAAGATAGTAGGTGGAAATTCTCAGATGACTGAAACTTGGTCCTGTGCAAGATGCTTCAAATCGCGTAGGGTAGATGATCACCATCAATGCACTAAGTCAGATACTAGACTATGCACAGGAGTCTATGGAACCCAAAGGATCATCTAACCCTCTGGGTATGGGCAAAGCAGATGACGCCTGAATTGGAAGACTAAATAGAATAAACTAGGGAAGGGGGTTAGAAGAGGGGGAAAACAGCTCATACAGAAAGAATCACTTCAGCAAAAGTACGGCAGTGGAATATTAAGATACATGGGTAAATATAACCAATTATGAATTACTAGAGTTTAAATTATGAAAAATGGAGTGTCAGAATATAAGACTGAGAAATATGCAGGAGCTAAACCATGGAGGACTTCTGTATTAAATTAAGGAAATTGGAGTTCATGTATCAAGCAACCTACTGCAGAAGGGTTTTAAGCAGGTGAGTGACAGTGTAATTATGGATCTCTTTGGGAGCAGTGTGAAAGGTGGATCACAAAAAGATAGAGCAGAAAATGCTCTGCAAGGTAATGGCATGGAGGCATGGCCAATCCCTTCGACTCATTGGTTGAATAGGATGCTAATTGAGAGCTACTGTTGCTTGGAAGTTATGGTGGCCTGGACCCACACAAGGCTGGGCCCTAGGAAGGGACTTCTGGCAACATCCACAGAGTGTTTTCCAGTAGCTTTTTAAAAATGCCTTGATATCTTAGGCTCAAAGGAACATCTTAAAGGGAAGTCTTAGCAAGATGCCACAGGTCTATCTCCTGCACCATCCTGGTCAACATATCTGTTGATAATTGAATGAGACATCACACTTTTAGGTGACACAAAGCTAAACACAATAGCTAATGTACTGTATGATAGAATACAGATTAGAAATATTCTAATGAGCTGGAACAACAAAGCCAATTAGATCAACTTAACCCGATAAATGTTAAACCCTGCTTTTAGATTTCTTCAAAATCCATTGCATAATTACAAGATTTGGGATACCTAGCTTGATGACAGAAATATTTATTCCTTCCGCAAATGCTTACTGAGAACCTACTGTATCTCAGTCTGATCATTCCTTGAGCTTACTTCTATCACCATATAGCATACATTTTATTAAAACCAGGTCTGCTTCCCTTCTTACAAGCTTTTTCGAGTAAGAAACTAAGCCTCACTTTTATATCTCAGGAGCCTAGTGTCACATACAGGGAAAGACAAAGACGTCATGAATGCCTGCAGGTGCCAACGCTTTCCATCCATAACCTATTTAATTCTTTTTTTAAAAAAATTTTTACTTTAAGTTCTGGGATACATGTGCAGAACGTGTAGGTTTGTTACCACATGTGCCATGGTGGTTTGCTGCACCTATTAGCACATTGTCTAGGTTTTAAGCCCCACATGCATTAAGCATCTGTCCTAATGCTCTCCCTCTCCTTGCCTCGCACCCCTCAACTGGCCTGGTGTGTGATGTTCTCCTCCTTTTGTCCATGTGGTCTCACTGTTCAACTGCCACTTATGAGTGAGAACATGCAGTGTTTGGTTTTCTGTTCCTATGCTAGTTTGCTGAGAATAATGGCTTCCAGCTTCATTCATGTCCCTGCAAAGAACATGAACTCAATCTTTTCTATGGGTGCATAGCATTCCATGGTGTATATGTGCCACATTTTCTTTATCCAGTCTATCATTGATGGGCGTCGGGTTTATAACAACCCTATTATATTCATTTTAGAAATGACAATGTTAAGCCTCAGAGATATTAATTAAATTGCTTATGGTTTTATTGCTAGTAGATTAAGCTGACATTTGAACCCAGATCTATCTGGATCCAAGGTTGATTCTCTTTCCACTACAACACACTGACTCCACATTTGCATATAATCCCAACCACGTGCATGGGTATTGAGCTGTAGCCAGAGCTGTACAAAATGGAGCCTCTCAGTTTAGGAGGTTTATTTTACCTTGGAAAGCAGGAGGTAAGGTGGAGGGAAAGACACCAACTCCGTATGTTTCTTCAGTTAGATGTAGCTGCTCAGAGGAAATGGTAGCTGAGGTTGCTCTGATAGGATTATGAAACCCAGAACGAGGACTGTGATGGCCCAGTTGTGCTCTGTGTTGCTCACTGAACTTCCTGTCCAGTTCCAGCCAAGACACTTGGGAGGGAACAACTGCCAACTAGAAATTATTCAGAAGAGGATAGTCAGCATGGTAGGGGTCTAGAAAGCATGTCATATGGAGAATGATTGAGGGGAAGGTGATATTTGGCTTAAAGAAGAGAAAGCTTAATAAGGCAAATGATAATTGTCTTCAAATATTTGAAGATGCAATTGCATGGGTCTTCTGTTATGTGTGTAGACAAATACTGGTGTTTATGTATTGTAATTTCTGAATGTTGGAGGGGTTATGGAGAAGAGAACTAACATTGACTGGGTTTATTTTCATGGATTAGATACTCCCTGTACATCTAATCTAATTCTCATAATTGCCCAGCCAAGTCCTCTACTTTACAGATAAGGAAGATTCTAAGAACTTTGCCAGAGAGGACACCTGCAATGGACGGTCATCTTAAAGAACATTTCCCTACATGAAGAAGAGGGCTCACAAATTCAGGAAGAATTCCTCTACTCATGTGTCACCTTTTGCAGTCCTGCCAACCAACTAGAGCCTTCGGTCCAGAATCCAGAACTGGATCAAAAACTCTCAGGCTCTTTAGTGAAGGTGGCATAAAACTTGTGTCCAAATCCTGACTGAGACCTTTAGGGTCCTTTACAATCTACTCCCTGTTTACCTCCACATTCTCCCCTCTCAGTGTCTCCTGCCTTCATCCCTTTCCCTCCACCCTCTCCACCAGACCACTTGCTTGTTTTCCCATCTGGATTTTTGTACACACTCTTCCCTCTGCTTAAAACACATTTACCATGCCCCCTTCACCTGCTCTTCACCTGCTTGACACCTATTCAGTCTTCAGATTAGAATTTGAGCATCATTACCTCTGGGTTACCCCCCTACCCTTAACTGGCTCCAGTGTCTTGACTGCACTGACTCTGTGTCTATCTACATTCTGGCACTTTCCTCACTGTCGGAGCTATTCTTTAGCCACTTGAAGTCAGGGACAGTATCGTGCTCTTTTTATCCTGCTAAGTAACAGGCAGAGCACAGTATGCTTATCACATAGTGTTGTTGAATGAATGAATGAATGGGTGAGTGAGTGAATGAATGTGGGCTTTGGGGTCAGTCAAATCTGGGTTTGAAGACAGGCTCTACCACTCACAGATTGGGTTAAAACCTTAGGCAATTTATTGAGTTTCAGAACTTCAGTGCCTTTCTCTGTTAATTGGGAATAATAACACCTATATCATAGAAGTTACTATGAGCATTCAACATGTTAGTAAATAAACTGGCCAGTATAACATACATAGAGTTAAGAATGATCAGAACAATAGTGTACAATAGCAGAGTCCAAACTGATTCACTCACTAAAAAGTTACCTTATTCTGGTAGGCATTTTTTCAATACCAAGGATTACAAGAATATGTTAACTAAAGCATTTGATTCTGTGTCTCTTATGGACAGAGTCCAAGTGGAGACTCCTACTTAGTGTCCTGTCTATGCTCTCATGTCCAGCGTGGGTTGAGGAGGTGGATGGAACAGGCCAACTGCCTTGGGATGCCACAAACCAGTCATGCACAATTTCCCTAGGTTCCCTGAAGACCTCAGTCTCACCTGGACAGCCTGCCCTTACCTTTCCTGTAGCTAACTCCCAGGAGATTAACTCAGGCATCACTTCCACCCCATTCCCTATCCCTTACAATATTCAGCAGGAGCCACCTCCATGTTTAGGTAGTTCTCCAAGATACCTCTATGAACACTCATCCCACTGCCCTGCTTCTCTCTGCCCCTAGGCTGTGAGCAACAGAAGTAGAGGGCTATCTCCCGCTCATCTGTGCAGGTCCACCTTGCAGTCCAGTGCCTAGTCCTAGAAGGTGTCACAGACATCAGTGGAAGTGTCCGACCAGCATCCAGCAGCCCTTCTCCTGGAAGCATAACACAGCAGGTGCTCGTGCCACTGGGTTGGTCCAGAATGTGGGCACCTGATCCAAGTAAGCCCAGGTCATCTTTCCGAGACTGACAGCACTTCAGAGCCTTTTGTCCTGGTGGCTTGCATCTTAAAGATGTAAATCTTGGAGCTCGAGACCATGTTTCTGAAGCGTGGAGAAAGCCATTCAGGGATAGATGAGAGCAAAGAAGAGATGAAGAGTCCTGGTAGCACGCAGGGGTCATGGTTCAAAGTGCTCCTGAAGCTCAGCCACGGTCTTGGCCTCCTGGAAGCTCGGGCTTTAAGCATGTTAAAGACCAAATGAATGAATGCCTTCAAACAATATTCACATTGAACTTAGATGGCATGAGAGCAGCGGGTCAATTCAGTTAACCAAAACAGTCAGAACTAACTCTTAGAGGGGAGCTAGTATAAAAAACAACAACAACAACAATAACAGTAGCTTTCTTGTCCCTCGGGGAACTAACGCTGCCTCTCAGTTCACCTCATCTCTCCCTACAGAGAGAGAGCTTTGGTTACCCACAGCAGCAACCTGCCCATTAAAGCATGCTTTATGGGCTCCATCCCTTTTCTGACTTGCTCCCCATTCCTTCATAATGCTCCTGGGACCACCTCCCAATACGCTCTTTGCATGCTCTTCCTCCCTGTAAAATTCTCCAAGAGGAATACAGTTAAGGAAGGATGCTGAGAAGAGGCTCCAAATAAAACACTAGCCAATTTTTCCTAATCTCCTTCCCAAACCACCATACAGATAGCAACTCATCTGGATGTCTGGTGACTTTAAGAATCTCTAAATATGTAAATACATTTTGTAAGTCATTAAGCTTATAAGAAATAAATTAATTAGCATTAGCGTCTGGAATCACTGAGGTGTCAGTAGCTAATATGGCTAATTGACATTTAATAAGTCTTGCCATCTAATTTACTATGAATTACATTAAATGTTAATTTATTGATTATTCTTTACACAATTATTATATGTTAATGTGCATTTAATAGCTTATTATTTGGGTGATTGTCCTAATGACAAACAAGTTACCTGTTAATTCTGGTTTGAACATATTCAAAACATTCCTAAAACCACTCTCTTAAACATAATCAATTAATAGATTAATTAATATAATTTGAAACCATTGAAAAAATAACCATCAGTTTACGGAGCCACAATCCCCTAAACTGGCGAAGCTTTCAGGGTTTATCTGCTGTTAGCAGCCATAACATAGAACATCATTACCTATTACATTAAGCCATTTCCTGGTGCCGATAAACTAGCATACTTTATAGTCTGTTATTTTTGGCCCATGTTTAAATCTCAGAAGTTTCATTAATAGAGTAATGTGGCTGCCACAAAAGCAGATGTGATTTTGGCTGCACTAGTAGAAGCATAACATCTAAAACAAATGAGGTGGTAGTCCTGTTCTTTCCTGTGCTGGTCTGGCAGTATTTTGTCAGTTCTGGGAATGACATATTTAAAGTGACATAAATTATGCCACGTGAAGAATTCATAAAGAAATTGAAGATGTTTAGCCAGATTAAAGAGAAAATTCCTGGAAAGACAGAATCTCTCTTTTCAAATAGATGATGAAGTTTATGGAAGATAAATTCGTTGACTCCATTGAGAATATTAGGATCATAAGTTTGAAGTCAGAGGAACAGATTTCAGGCTCAGTCAGAGCTGTCTGAGGAAGGAATGAGCTGCCTCTGGAATAATGAGCTCCCTGTCACTGGAAGAGTTCAAGTGTAGTCTGCAATCCCTTGTGCAGAAGGGATTGGAGCTGCGGGTGGGTGGCTGGAGGTGAACTTTCCAATGCCTTTTAAGGCAGACATTCTACGTTTCTCATGATAAATTGTTTGCCCAATACAACTCACTGGCCTCAATACAGCCTGGAGCCCACAGAGCCTACAGAGCCCACATTATGGGCTCACTTTCAACTTCAGGAAGAACCTCACAGGTATGCATAAGCACTTGGAATTCAGTTCTGATTGGTGTCCTGTCAATGAACACTGTCTCACCATCGTGGTGGAAAAGACTGGCTTGGGAGATCATCTGATGCGCTGGTTTCAACTGGGTCTCCTGCGCTGCGGCTTCCCTTCAGGTGTCCTCTAGCAGTCCACGGTTTGAGGCAAAGCTTAAGAGGGATCAGCTGAGCCACTGGAGCCATTTATCTTTGACAGGACAGGACGGGAGAAAGGGCAGGCGCCTGGCAGGCAAATAAACTTAATGAAGTTTGTAATAGACTGCGGAAATATCAGCCTCGTGATCAAAGCAGGACTAAGCCACAAGAAACTATTAATTAAGACTCTCTCCCTTGTCCTATTTCCTTCACCATCGCTGTAACCACTCTAATTGTTCCCAGGCTTTCAAGGATTCCAAGGTAGCTTTTCTTATCCAGATTTCAAAGGGCTGTCAGGGTCAAGTGTCTGGTGCAATCGCTGGCAGGCCCCAAGGGTCCCTATGTTCCCAGCTTTGTCCTCTGCAGGAGGCAGAGGTGTCTTGTGCCAAGCGCCTGCTCCCCCATGCCCCACGCACATAGTGTTCTGCCCTGGAATGTCTTTGCTGACCTTCCAAGCCTGACTTGAAATTCCTCTCTCCAGGAAGCCCTCTCTGACTGTGACCATCATCCTCACCCCTTACTGCATGGTCATGCTGACACTCACTGGTCCCCACTGCTGGATCAAGGTACCAGGCTTGGGTCTCTCATTTTGACCTTGAAGCTATTCCTGTAGTTGGGGTGTTTGTATCGGTGCAAGGGTAATATTAAATATTCAAAATATGTAATAGCCAGTATAGTAATACAAAGCAGCACACGAGCCAATATATCAATAAAAAATTTCTAAATCTATTCCCTTTAAATATATTATCTAACTTAAATGTCTCACCAAGTGGTGCGAGCTGTACTGCAAGTCATTCACCAGGCGACTCCAATAGCATCCTATTTGGTGATTTTTTTTAAAATTGTTGTTGTGATCTTTTGTTTGATGCACCTGTCACTAGCTAAATGATGGTCCTCTCTGTCTATGATTGGACATAGAGAACTGCATCAGCTCTTCCAATAACCTTCCTATTCGCTTGCTAGTCTGGACGTCCCCAGGTTCAGGATCCTTGTGCAGAAGTCACACGATGGTTGGATGTGCACCTGATGCCAACTCTTACCACATGACCTAAATCTGGGGACCTGTCTTAGGTTCCCCAACAATGCTGCCACCAACCCTGCCTACCTTAACCCCTCTTCCATGTCTCATCAACAGTGGGCCACCTTGGAGAAGGGGGCGAAGGCTGCGTATACCCCTACGATTGATCTCAGTAAGCTCAGCAGCTGCCCGAGGTCCCCAGATCTGCTCCCCACTGTTCCCAGACCTCATTATCCACCACTGTGGCCACCTCTAGGCAACATCAAATGGTGGCTTATGGTCTCAAAGACTCATGCTATTTACTAACTAGCATGGAAGTGGCTTAATATTTCAACGACTGGCTTGCTGTACTGAGGCATTCATGTATCCTGCCTTCCCATGTACCCCTGTCACCCCACTAAAAGCAGGTGTTCTAGAAAGGATCTTCCCCTTTCAAAAGAGAAAGCAAGTCTACAAAGGGTTCCAAGACAGCCATAAATGACAATGCTGTTTTGCCAGTGCATCGGGTCTCAAAAATGATCCCCACATTCTCCCTCCCCCAACACATCTCCAGACGAGTGGGGAATCCAGTCTCCATTCTCTGCTCCCCCAATATACATCTCCCTATGAAGCATCAACCTATTAATATATTCTGATTTGTGTATATATTATTATTATATATTATATTAGATATATATAATATATTAGGTATGTAATATATTATATTCTGTCTTCCCAGGATTTTTCTCTTAAATCTGGCTAAGCATATGTAATATATAATAATCCTATCATTCTCTTCCTGAAAGTGTCAGAGGTAATCAGAGGGGCCCACAGACAGGGGCAGCCTCAGTTCTTGTATAAATTTCTACCTGCTCAGGAGATTTATAGAGACGGATGGCTGTATGGGGGTGGGGGGGGCGGGAGCCAGTAGCAGAAGGGATGACTTATGATTGCTGTCGACATGTGCAGGCCCTTGTCATCGGAAATGGCTTTCTTGTTGCCTCTGTTGGTTGAAGCCTCAACAAATGTAGAAAGATGCACTGGGGGTCTCATCAGGGGCTGAGGTTTTCTGAGTGGAGATCATTAGCAAGACTAATTCATTTCCATGCATGGCATTTATCCTCCCTGCCCTTGGCAGGGGCTGGTGGCTCTAGCAGTTCCATAGAAGAACAGTGGCAGAGGTCGGTCAGGATGTGAATTGCCAAATCCAAAGTTATTATCGCCTGCTCCCCTGCCCTCACCACCTTCCTGAGAAACGTTGGCCTATTCAATTAGCTTAATGATATGGTGCGAGACGGTATTTTCAAACAGTGAAAACAGCTGGGCTGTGATCGCTGTGGTTTCTGGCATGAAGCACATCTGGCAGCCTCGGCTGTGGCACAGGGACCTTATCAGCATGGCACACATTTTGGGAAATGCTGTAATTCAGCACTGACACCTCGGTCAACAGCATCATTTTGGAGCTGTTTTCCTAGGGAAACAGACAAGGTATCAGACTCAAACAGCTCAGCAGTCTCTGCAGCGGCAGTGGGTACTGGTCCCTATTCCCCATTCTGCTGCTGCTGGGACCTGCGTGTGGCTGTGCCACCTACTGCATACACTGTCTGAGTGTGAGCTCTGACGTCGGGCTCCAGTCCTGCCCTACCATTGTCAGTAACATTCCTTACGAGGGGGAAGGTGAATAATTAAGTAACTTGCCAGGGTTACTTAATTATTCACCTTCCCCCTCTTAGGAAATGATACTGACAGTCAAGTATTATGGGTGTAAAACCATAAAGAGATTGTGTATATAACGAGCTCTGGTCCCTGCCTGGCACACTGGGAGCTTTCCCTAAGCTTTAGCTGTTAGGGCTGTCCTCTCTTCCCTCCTTTTCTTTCAGTCTGCCCTCTTTTGGTCTGTGCCTCTGTCTCTGTGTACCCGTCACTAAATCTTTCTTGGTATCTGTCTCTGATTTGGTCTTTGTCAGTTTGTCTCTGCTTCTAGCTCCACTCTATCTCCTCTGGGCTCTCTGGGTCTCTTTGCCTCAGCCTTCATTTCTTCCTCTATATCTCTCCTTGGCTATTTAATAGTTCCTGGAAGCCTAGTCTTGGGGCATTATGGTATAAGAGGGTTTTCAAATCTTGTGCAGGGAAAATGAACTCTCCTGAATGGTGATCACCATAGGCTCAGTGAAGCTCAAACTGTGAAATCTAGAGTTTACTACTTAATTATCTTGCCTGAAGCTGTGCCGGCTTGGCTGGGCTGGCAAAGCGACACGCCAGTCAGGGGCCATTCTCCACCTTCCCATTGAACATGGAGATGCGTCTGGGTGCTAAAAATAGGCATCAGGAGACTGGGGCAGCTCAAAGCAGGAGGCGAGCTAAAAATACGCTCTGACAATGCAGCCTTCCTGTACCCCACGGACTGCAGGCTGGCAGGGGCAGGGGCTTCAGGAACCCTGGGGTCTGCAGCTTTGTGGTCCCAGCTGGACAGGGGAAAGATGGGGCAGAAGGAACACAGGCAGACACTCGAGGCTGGAAGGTCCCTCAGTAACTTGGGAGTCACACAGCAGGCTACAAAGTTGGTCACAGAAGCTGTGAGGCTGCAGAGCACACTTAGGCAGTGAGATGGTTCATGGCTGCCACTCCCAGAGCCAGTGAGAAGGGAGGTCAGTGGGCACTTGGGTACATCTGAGGTTCCTTTGGCTTTGTCTCTTCACTCTGGCCTCTGTGACTCCCCCCAAAGACTACAACTGCATTCACTCTTTGCTTATGAACTGTTCTATTCTACCCACAGATGCCTCCTCGTCCCCAGAAGAGAGAGGTTTCCTGCCCTTCAACCTAGGCTCCAGTCATGCAGTCATCCAGAATGGCTGTCCTCTCCAGTAGAGAAGACAGATATTTATCTTTGCTGAGCACTGACTCTGGAAATCCCAGAAATCCTGGAGTTTGGCATCATTATTTTCTTCAGGTTACAGATGAGGAAACTGAGGCTCAGGGAAGCACAGTAAGTTGCGTGAAGTTTTGTAGTGAGTCAGTGACAGAGACCAGATTTGAATCTCTTTCTGTCTGACTGTAGCTTCTCTGCTCTGTCCTCTACATCAGTGGCTCTCAACTGCAGGTAATTTTGCACCACAAGGGACCATTGACAACGTCTGGAAATAGTTTGGGCTAGTATAACTATGGGAGTGATTGCTACTGGCTTCTAGTGGATGTGGATGGAAGCCAGAAATGCTGCTAAACATTCTACATTAACAGCCCCCAGAACTCCCGCCACAAGAAAAAGTTGCTAGCCCCAAATGTCGAGAGTCCTGAGATTGGGAAGTCTCTGCTCTTCATCATGCTGCATCTGTGCCTTGAACCAAGTGGTTGTCAAACTTGGATCACATCAGAATTAGCTAGGGAGTTTGTTAAATCAGAGGTTCCACCCCACTCCCAGACATTCACATTCACTGAGTCTGTGGAAGCCCTCCTCCACCCTCCACCCTCACTCCAGGAGGTGCCCACTTAGGGATTCCAAATGTTTCCACTTTCCAAGAAAAGGGTGCAAAGGGGAAGGTGCCAGGTTCCTGTCAGCTGTGAATAGACCCCTGACACAAAGTGAGCGCTCGTAAAACATTCCCAAATAAGAAAACACATGCACACACGTGCCTCAGAGGAACCAAGGAACCAGGTAGCCTCAAAAGGTAAAACTCCTGTGGCCCAGAGCACCAACTTTGTGACCTCCCTCACCAGCATATCAATTACCTGACAAATTGGTTACCTTGGCCCATGGTCAAAGGAAGTGTGAATTAGTATGTCTTGCTCCCAACTCTTCTTCTGATATAAACAAGGTAACACATGGCACAGATGGGACTGTTTGGATTAACAGCTAAAGTAAGAATGAGTGAAACCACAGGTGCATTGTTGAGATTAGTATGCAGGCAGCCCCAGGATTGGAATGCTACCAGGTAACATCATGCCTCAATAGGGAGGAAGAGTAATATGAATTGACAGACGACAAAGGGAAAACAAATGGAAAGTGACAAGCACAAAGGGAAGCAGCAAGAACCAAGGGGCTGAGTAACCAAGAATTCCATGTGGCTCATCACACATCCTGCCCCCTTGGCTGTTTCTTCCCTGTCATCCAGGAAAATTCCCGGGACTAGGCTCCTAAGCATCTGGAAGACGAAACACCTGGCACCATGTCAGTAACACCTCCCCTATTCTTGTTCATTTGGTTCAACAGATGTTTACCACAGACAGGGTAAATGAATGAGACACCATTGTAGGAAAGAAAAGCCAGGTGCTCTGAGCATCTTCACTTCATAGGAATCACAGTGAGGAGAGTGAGCAGATGTCTGAGCTAGGAATAAAGAAGCCTGCCTTCCTTCCTTCCATCCTTCCTTCCTTCCCTCCCTCCCTCTTTTCTTCCTTCTTTCTTTCCTTCCCACCCTACCTCTTTCCTTCCTTCCTTCTTTCCTTCCTTCCTTCTTTCCTTTCTTCCTTCCTTCTTTTCCTCCTTCTTCTCCCTCCCTCTTCCCTCTCTCCCTCTCTTTCTCCCTTCCTTCCTTCCTCCCTCCCTCCCTCCTTCCCTCCTCCCTCCCTCCCTTTCTTCCTTCCTTCCTTCCTTCTCTCTCCCTCCCTCTCTCCCTCTCTCCCCCTCTTTCTCCCTCCCTCCCTGCCTGCCTGCCTGCCTTCTGAGAACATGCAAGTGTGGGGTCCCTGGTGGACGGCACCCTCCATCCAGACTGCTAGAATATCCCTGAGCAAGACCTATGGGAGATGGGTTTTTAGTTTGTTGTTTGTGTTGGTGGCAGCTTTGCCTTTGTTTCTGCTACACAAAAGGCAGGGGCCTGGAGGTCCAGCAGGGCTCAATCAATTGGAAAATGTTACTGGATAAAGATAGTTGATCCTCAGAATCAAGAAGAAAATGAGTTTATACCCACAGAAAGAAGAATATTTTTAACTGTCAGGCTGACAAATAGGGAAATCTTGACAGACTCAGAATTGGTGTGGGAGCAGGATTATACCAAATAGCTCTGATGTAGATCCTGCTTGCCATGGATTTCTACTATCTGCCAGGCTGTAGTGGGAGTTCAATAAATATTTGTTGAATGAGTAACTAAGCCCTCATTGTACCAATGGAGATAAAGAATGCCAAGCCATTTTCTTATAGCACAATTTTCATTGTGTTCTTTTTATTCTCATAGGCTGTTTTATATGTCATTAGAACTTAGAGAGATAGATACCCAGATTCTTACAAATGTGAGACTCCCAACATGCATGGTGTCCCATTTATAGAGTAGCTTCTCAGCCTGTGTCAGTATCTGTTGTCTATGGTAAATGTGTAGATTAGGTCTCAGGTTTCAATTCCCTGTGGCTTCGGGTGATGGAGCTAGGCATGGATCCAACTCAAGCTGGGCCATTCATGCATGTAACAGATTTTTATTAAACTCCTAGGAATGCAAGCCATTGTGCCCAACAAGAAAGAGACAGAAATGAACAAAAAAGATAATCTCTTTTCATCTAAACCACATACTACATGCAGAGAATGGCATCAATCAAGTGATAATAAAACTATAAAATTTAGCTGTGATTGAGTACCCTAGATGACAGTTACAAGACAGCATGTGGTGATTGCTTGATAAAGTTGACCTGACAAAGTTGAGGCAGCAAGAAAGTCTTCCCTTGAAGAAGCGACATTTTAGCTCAGAACAAGTGGATAAGTAGGATTTAAAGATGGTGGAATGAGTGGGTGTAGTTTTTTAGGGAGAGGCCTAATATGGTTTGTCTCTGTGTCCCCGCCCAAATCTCATCTCCAATTGTAATCCCATGTGACAGGGGTAGGACCTGGTGGGAGGTGATTGAATCATGGGAATGGTTTTCTCCATGTTGTTCTTGTGATAGGGAGTGACTTCTCATGGGATCTGATGGTTTGAAAGTGTACGGCAGTTCCCCCTTCAAGCTCACTCTGTCTTCTCCCACCACCAAGTAAGATGTGCCTTCCTTCCTCTTTCCCTTCCATCATGATTGTAAGTTTCCTAAAGGCTCCTCAGCCATATGGAACTGTGAGTCAATTAAACCTCTTTTCCTTATAAATTACCCACTATCAGGTAGTTCCTTACAGCAGTGTGGGAAGGGACTAATACAGAAAGTTGGTACTGGGAGAGTGGGGTACTGCTATAAAGATACCTGAAAATGTGGAAGCAACTTTGGAACTGGGTAACCGGCAGAGGTTGCAACAATTTGGAGGGCTTGGGAGAAAACAAGAAGATGTGGGAAAGTTTGGAAATTCCTACTGGCTGTTGAATGGTTTTGGCCAAAATTCTGATAGTGATATGGACAATGAACTCAGGCTGAGGTGGTCTCAGATGGAGATGAGGAACTTATTCAGAACTGGAATAAAGGTGAGTCTTGCTATGCTTTAGCAAAGAGACTGGCAGCATTTTGCCTCTGCTCTAGAGATCTGTGGAACTTTGAATTTGAGAGACAATTTAGGGTATCTGAAGGAAGAAATAGCTAAGCAGCAAAGCATTCATGATGTTATGTGGCTGTTTCTGAAAGCATTACATTCATATGCTTCCACAAAGAGATGATCTGAAATTGAAACATGTTCTAAAGGGAAGCAGAACATAAAAATTTGGAAAATTTGCAGCCTGACCATTCTGTAGAAAACAAAAACCCATTTTCTGGGGAGAAATTCAAGCTGGCTGCAGAAATTTGCATAAACAACAAGGCACCAAATGTTAATAGCCAAGATAATGTGGAAAATGTCTCTAGGGCATTTCAGAGACCTCCACAGCAGCCCTTCCCACCACAGGCCCAGAGAACTAGGAGGGAAAAAATGATTTTGTGGGCTGGGCCCAGGGCCCCACTGCTCTGTGCAGCCTCAGAACATGGCACCCTGTGTTCCAGCCACTCCAGCTCTAGCCATGGCTAAAAGATGCCAAGGTACAGTTTAGGTCATTGCTTCAGAAGGTGCAAGCCCCTAGCATTGGTAGCTTCCATATGTGTTGAGCCTGTGAGTACACAGAAGACAAGAGTTGAGGTTTGGGAACCTCCATCTAGATTTCAGATGATGTATGGAAACACCTGGATATCCAGGCAGAAGTCTGCTACAGGGGTGAAGCCCTCATGGAGGACTTCTACTAGGCCAATGCAGAGGGGAAATGTGAGTTGGGGCCCTCATACAGATTCCCCACTAGGAAACTGCCTAGTGGAGCTATGAAAAGAGGGCCACCATCCTCCAGACCCCAGAATGGTAGATCTACTGACCCTTGCGCCATGCACCTTGAAAAGCCCTGGTCACTCAATGCCAGCTATGAAAGCAGCCATAGGGACTACACCCTGCAAAGCCACAGGGGTGGAGCTTCCCAAGGCCTTGGGAGCCCACCTCTTGCCTCAGCATGCCCTTTATGTGAGACATGGAGTCAAAGGAGATTATCTAGGAGCTTTATAATTTAATAGTTGCCCTTCTCAATGTTGGACTTGCCTGGGTCCTGTAGCCCCTTGGTTTGGGCCAATTTCTCCCTTTTTGAATGGGGGCATTTACCCAATGCCTGTATTCCCATTGTATCTTATAAGTAACTAACTTGTTTTTGGTTTGACAGGTTCATAGGCAGAAGGGACTTGTCTCAGGTGAGACTTTAGACTTCTGCATTTGAATTAATTCTGGAATAAGTTAGCACTTTGAGGGACTGTTAGAAAGTAATGATTGGTGTTGAAATGTGAGAAGAACATGAGATTTGGGAGAGTGCAGGTGTAGAATAATATGGTTTGGCTCTGCGTTTTCCCAAATCTCATCTCAAATTGCAATCCCCTTGTGTTACCTGGTAGGAGGTGATTGGATAATGGGGGGGGATTTTCCATGTTGTTCTCATGATAGTGAGTGACTTCTCCTAAGATTTGATGGTTTAAAATTGTGTAGCAGTTCTCATTCCGTGCATATTCTCTCTCTCTCCTGCCACAATGTAAGATGTCCCTTGCTTCCCCTACCCCTTCTACCACGATTGTAAGTTTCCCGAAGCTTCCCCAGCCATGTGGAACTGTGAACCAATTAAGCCTCTTCTCTTTATAAATTACCCAGTCTCAGGTAGTTCTTTATAGCAGTGTGAAAATGGACTAATATGAGGCCCAATACTGGAGGGAGCTTTTGAATTTTAAGGAATTGAAAACAAAGCCAGAAAGAGGTGAGGAGAGAGAGAAAGCCGGTATGAGTTACCAACACAGGTGATTTAATAGTATGCCTTTACAAGTTGTTGCCCAGAAACTTTTTTCCACTGAGTTTGTCCTCAGTAGCCTTGACCAAACAAAAGCCAGTGTGGCAGATATGGGAGAATAAAGAGTGGGCCAAAAGATGAGATTGGAGGGACAGTTGGGCCAGAAAAGGCAGGATGTCAAGGATTTGGGATTTTATTCTAAATCCAGGATGAATCTTAAATCTACCTTCATTTAAGCAATAAAGTGGCTTGATCAGGTTTGCATTTAAAAAAAATTTCTTCTGGCCCAATAGAGAGAATGGTCAGCATATTAGAGAGAGTGTAAAAGTGGTGTGGAGATACTTGTTAAGAAGCTGTCATCGTAATTTAGCCAATCTAATAGCTTGAACAAGGGAAGTGTCAAGGAAGACAGAGAGAAAAGATATTTAGAAAGTAAAATATGTAAATTTGATGAGGGACTAGATGTAAGGAATGAAGGAAGGGAAAATGTCAAGGACTGTGACAAAGAGCTCACTCTTGGATGGATAAGAATGTATGAACACTAGAAAACCACCTGAATGGGTGGGAGTGGGGACGAAGGTGGGCTGTGAGAGCGTGAGCTTTGTTTTGCATATATGAAATTAGAAGTGTCTTTGAAATTTAAAAAATGGAGCAATCAAGTAGGCCAGTAGATGTGTGTGTCTTGAGCTCAGAAGAAATGTCTAGGATGGTCTGTAAATTTGGGAATCATCAGTGTGGTCACTGAAGCCATAGGAATGGGTGAGGTCACCAAGAGAGCTAATATAGAACAAGAAGAAAAGAGGCCAAGGTGGATACACCTGCAAAGGACTGAAGGGCTACCAAGACAGGAGGAAAACCAGGCATGCAGTACCAGTAGAATTCTCTCCCTGACAGGTTTGGATTAGGACCCAGAGATTAACATTAGTTGGTTTTAAGCACCAGCACAAAAGGAACATGGGTAGTAGGGTGGGGAGAGGGCATTTCTGCCACATGCAAGCAATGCCTAGAATGCCGGTCTGCAGGGAGAAGTAAGGGGCAGAGAAGAAGCAGTGAGAAGAGGTCTCACATCACACAGCCCAGACAATTGGGGGCTGGGCTTCCAGCTCCCCACCTCCCTTAAGCTCCATGGTCTGGGAGATACCTAGGTGTCCTTCCCGTGAGCCCTCTTTTCACCTTGAGCTGGTTTGAGTGGGTTTGTTTTTCTTGATGGTGAAACATGAAGCCAGGAAAGAGCAAGCCTGTATTGGAGGTAGAAAGCTGATGGGCCTGAGCAGGGCAGGCACAGATAGACAGAGCCCAGAGAGTGAGAGGAAGACAGACCTATGGTACACCACAAGCTTGGCATTTGCACACAGTCTCTCAACTGAGCTTCATCACAACCCTCAAAGACAGGAATTCTTACCCTCCAATTTAGATGAGAAAACAGAGGCTTAGGGACTTTCTCGGGGTCACAACACTAGTGCTCAAGAGATGAGACTAATAGCAAATCCTTCCAATATCTAGTGCAGGACACTAGTTATATATGGGAGAGAAAAGAGTGACCGTTTTTTAAGGGTCCATAAGGAGAAATCATTAGGAACCAGTATAGATATTTTAGTTAGTAGTTAATGGAATAAAATTGGCGCCTGCGAAGGATGACTTGAATTGCTATGACAAGCATGGATTAAAAAAGGAAGCTGGAGATGGGGAAGTTTATTCCAATATCTAGTCCTAGTAGGAAGTGTCAGCATCTCCTGACCCTGTCACAGTGGGCAGGGGTGGAGAAAGCAGAGAAGGATCAAGCCCCTTTATAGGCTTAGAGTGAAATAAAGCTTTCAAAGACAGGTGAAGAGCCCCTTCAAGTAATGAGCTGATTTGCTTGGACATGTTTTAGGTCTCAGTGATCTTACAGACCCTCACACCCTAGATCATGCTCTATGGTTCCTACTCACCTGTGGATGGAGAAGGATGAGAAAAGAAAGAGGCTGATCTAGGAGAGGGAGACTGAGGTGATCAGGAAAGCTACCAACATCCCCACAAACCAGGGATGGGCTCAAGATGTAGAGCGGACAGGGAGAGTAATCTGGGGCACCTGTGCTAATGCTCCTTGGATTGGGTGCGATAGATTCTGAGAATGAAAGTCTTCCCCGAAAATGGGAGTCTGAGTTAAGAGTGGAAGAAATGGGCTTAGAATATGGGATGATCTGGAAATGCGGGGTGATGCAAGGAAGGAGTCACTGTTGATTCTGGAGTGTCCTCAAATGGGAGGACTTGACGGCAAGGGGACAATAAGATCTGGACATGTAGGGCTACTCTAGGAAGGTGGAGACTTCTGGGAACAGGGCAGTACTGGAATGGAGATTAGTGCAAGGAGCGGGAAAGCTAGTGGATCTAGGAGGCCTCAAGCCTATTCATGACACAAACTGCTTTCCTGAACTGATTTGGCAGGGATATCCCTTTTCAAAAAAGATTGTCTCCATGGTAAGTGTGAGGAAGGGACCAGAAAAAAGAGTCTGTACCTGCCTCAGTGGCAATGAATGGGCTGCAATCAGGCCAAGGCCTTGCAAACGTTTTCTGTCAGATAGAAAAACCCTGTCATCTCATTCCCCATTTTATTTCATTCTGTTTCGCCTCATATTTCACTTAATGGGAGCTGCCAAGGAGATGCTTTGATTTTTTTTTTCCGCTTCCTTCTTCAGCAGCTTATGCAGTCTGTCAGCCTGAGACAAGGGTCTTTGGAAGACCCACAGTGAAATAAATTGTAAAAGCCTCAAGTTTTAGGGTGTGTGTCCATGTGCATTTCTGTGAGTATAGCCTTGCCTGTGCTCACCTTTGCACCTGAGAATTCATGTGTCTGTCAGCATGGGTGTGTGTGTGACAAAATTGAATCCATGTGGAACAAGGAGGTGAATGTATGGGTTTGAGTTCTCCCTCTGATATTTAGCATCCCTGTGCAACCTGAACCTCAACAGCCTCACTTGTAATACAGTCTCTTCGTACTTCAGAGGCTTGTGTCACAGGGACATAAATGGTGGTTGTACTTACCAGTAGCATGCATTGATCACACACTACTGATAAGTACAACCACTATCTGTGTTCTTGAGGGGGTCCCTCCTGATCCAGCCTGAGTTCAGTGGGGTCTGTTTTGATGCTGCCCCCTCTGACATGCTGGACCCCCAATGCCTTGATCCTCTCAGAGCCATCATGACAGTTCCTGATCTTAGCCCAGCTCCATAGACTGCCTCCTCCACTCCTGCCCTCAGGCTGCTGACCATTGCCAGAGAAAGTCAGCAAACACATTTTAATGGAGAACCCCTAGACTTATAGTATTCATCTATTCACTCAACAAATATCTATTGAGCATTTACTATTGGAAAGACTCTTTCCTGACCTCTGGGGAAACAGGGTTGAATAAAACAAAGGCCCTGTGCACAAGGAGCTTTCAAACAAGTACAATACTTAGAGTTTAAGATGAGGAGTATTATGGTAGATCCAAGCCTGTGGATGATAGCAGTACAGAGAAGGGCCCCTGACCTCAAACTGACCCCTGAAGGAGGGGAGGGAAGGAGTTGGCCATGTGAAGGGAACATGTGCAAGCTGACCCTCAGGCTTACCATTGCTCAGCAAATCTTTAAGCCCTCTTTTGAGATCCTCCAAGTCTGTCCCCTAATTTCTCTTCCACATTTTTATCACATGACTCAAGTTGCTTTCACACCCTCCAGATCTTCCTCCTCTGTCTGCCCAGTCTGTGACCACTGGGCTAATCCTCCCAAAGCATTGATACAATTAGATCACTCACTGCTCAAACGCCAATTGCCTACAGAACAAAGTTACAACCCCTCAACCCGCCCTCAAAACCCTCCGCGAACAACGTTTCCAACTTCCTATCTCACAGTACCCAAATATTGGGTCCATCTGAGCTCATTGCCAGTCTTGCAAATACTGTTTTCTTTCCTCTTCTCTATCTTTACTGCCTGCTCTTCCATATGCCGGGAAAGTCCTACCTGCCTCCTCATCCTGTTTTCCCCTTTGGGAATCACAGGCACAAGCTGAGTCCTTGCTAAGATTCCACTGTCTCAGGATGCCTTCTAGAATCCCCTACCCCACACACGAAGGAGGTTTTCCCTTCTCTATTGGATCAAGTGACCAAGAAAGCTCAGTGTTGGACCCACTACACATAGACAAAAGGGACTCCTTTCATAGCAGGGACAAGAGAAAACAATCATGGAACTCTGGGCATCAAGATCATGGCACGGTGGGCATAGGAGCCTGAGATGCTCATAATCATCATTTCACATAGGTCACTATGAACATTGACTCATGACAGAATAAATGCACATGTTTATATCTATTTCTTCTCAAAATGCCAAATTTCTAAAATGATTACAACTTACTGTTAAAATATAAATTCACAAAGACAAAAATCATGAAAGTAGTGGCCACAGCAAATTAGAAATACCACATAATCTTTGAACCTGGAAAGCAGATGGGAAAGAACTGATTTCCCAGGGCACTGAAACCTAAGTTCCATGGCGAGGAAGCAATGAGAGGCAAGCTGATCCCCACCCACATCAAATGCCTCCTACGCATCACTTCACAGCCTCCTGGTCTTCGCTTTTGCCACTTGATCCTCACTATGTATTGTGACATAACCAGCTGTGCATGGAATCTAAGCAGATGCATGCAGGTACCAGCCACCAGCACTTCAGCCTCATGTCTGTGCTTCCCTGCAGCTCCCCTTTTGACACGATGGGACTCACTCAGTGCCCATCCTGCACAACCCAGAACGGCAGAGAAGTTAACTCCCTTTGGATGAACTTTTGATCCGTGGGATCAAGGGACTAGTAAGTAAATTTGTCCCTCTTCCTTTCCTCGCATAGATTATACCAAGGTGCAGTCATATTTAAAAGTCGGTCCCGCAGGACTCAGTGGCCCTTAAACTGAGTGGTAGCCAGCATAGGAACACATTTTGTGTTTGCTGTTCTTTATCCCTGCCTTACTCTGATTTTCCCTTACTCCTTTGTCCCTAGGATTGAGCTGCCCAATATAATACAGTACATAAAGGCTATATTTTCCTAATCATGCTGAGATACCATCAGAAAACCAGAAACAAAATCAAGTTTAGATAGCCTCCAGAGACCTCTAAAGGCAAGTGTGAGGGATGGGGCTAAAGACAGGAGGGTCTTCAAAAATCTATAAAAGAGGTTCAGGCTCTCAGATCCCCTTCCAGTCCAAGATGCCAGGCAACTGCACCTCTACCACCCTCCGTAATCCTTGAGTAAAGTTAATGCATTGGAGAAGTTTATTTATCTATTTTCTTTTTAGAGACAGGGCCTCACTCTGTCACCCAGGCTGGAGTGTAGTGGCATGATCATAGCTCACTGTAACCTCAAACTTCTGGGCATAGACAATCCTCCTGCTTCAACCTCCCAAGTATCTAGGTGTGTGCCACCATATCCAGCTATTTTTTTAATTTTTTGTAGAGATGAGGTCTTGTTATGTTGTCCGAGCTGGTCTCAAACTCCTGACCTCAAGCGATCCTCCCACCTTGGCCTCCCAAAGTGCTGGGGTCCTCAAGTTCAAGGTCTTATTGAAACTCTTGGCCTGGAAAAGTTTCAATAAGACTTTGGACTTGAGGATACCAGACACAACTGAGGGAAGGGCTGAGTCACCTTACTGAAAACATGGAGATTGCACATCTAAATACCAGAAAACAGAGTCCAAACAAAGACAATAAACTTGAAGGAAACAGAGACAATGTGTCCAACAGAAAAGAAGCATTTTTAAACAATTTCCCAAAAAAGGAGATATTGCATCCATGAAACAAGGGCAGAGTACTATAAAAAGTTGAAAGCACAGAAGAATTTTTGGAAATAAAAATATAATAGCAGAAATAAAAGATTAAGTAGACTGGGGGGTAAGGAATTGTTTTGATAGTGAAACAAGAAGACAAAGAGATGGAAAGTTTTCTTTTTTTAAAGGGAGGAATCAATCTACAGGTCCAATATCCAGTTAATAGAACCTCCAGAGAAAGAATGAGAGGATACAGAATATGCCTAATATAATGAGTTTTAAAAGAACCACACAAGATACATGCTCATGAAATTTTAGAACAAGGAAAAAGAAATAAACTGCAGTGGGAAAACACATTTAAAAAATTAGATAACAACTTCAGCAAAGTCTCAGGACACAAAATCAATGCGCAAAAATCACAAGCATTCCCATACACCAATAACAGACAGAGAGCCAAATCATGAGCGAACCCCCATTCATAATTGCTGTGGCTCCAAAGCTGACAAAAATGATGATGAAGTGTAAAAGTGTTCCTATTACTACATCTGGGGAGTTTGAGGGGCATAGAGATTAGGGACTGGCATCTGATCCTCACCTGGCATCAGAAGGCAGGGGTCAGCTGGAGCTGCCTGTCAAGGCTACCCGGGAGCCCTGAGTCTAATGGGGCTTTCCCTGGGTTAAGGGGATGTTCACAATAAGAGCCATACTAGAGTTATCCTAACAGGATCCTGCCCTAAAGGATGGCTTGCTGGGATGAAGTGACCCCAGCAGAGAGGCTGGGGGCAGGGAGCGTGACCCTGGAGAAGGAGTTTAGGAGAAGTCACCGGAGGTCATCCAGAAGTTCTCATGATAGAGAACAGTGAGGGAACATTTAAAGGGCCCGCAAAAGCACCCCATGAGGGAAGGAGCCAACATTTGGGCACCCAAAGAGCACACACAGGCCCCTGCTACCAAGCTGCAGTAGCACCGATCCAGTTAGATGTGTCCTTCTCTCAGCTTTCCCCTCCCAGCCGGTCCTGCAGGAGCCCCAGGCAGTGGCCAGTAGGGGGATGAGATGGAACAGGGAGCTTAAAGAAATAAACAACCACCCTCCACCCCACCGCAGGCTGCTGAGCATGAGTAGAGCCTGAGTTGGGAGGAAAGAGAAAAGCTTAAATTGGATGTGAAATGAAAGTATTGATTTAGATCCAACGGGCCTTTTTAATACCTGTAAACAAAACTTCTAATATCTGAAAGTGGCTGCAAAAGCTATAGAATGTCCAGGGGCAGAGAAGGGTTATCCAACAGGGCAGGTTTGAAGGATAAGTTGTTATTTGCTGGTTCATTTTTTTTTAAATTACCTTATTTAAAAAGAAAGAAAGAAAGAGACCACATGCATTGACACCTACTATGTGACAGGCATATACACAGATTGTCTCATGTAATCCTCACAACAATCTTTCAACGTAGTGGTTTTTATCCCTGTTTTGCAAGTCAAGGAATTGAAGTTCAGAGAGGATGAAGGTCTCAAGATTACATAGCTAGAAAGTCAGAAGGCAGGCCATGTGCGATGGCTCATGTCTGTAATCCCCGCACTTTGGGAGTCTGAAGTGGGCGGATCACAAGGTCAGGAGTTTGAGACCAGCCTGGCCAGTATGGTGAAACCCCGTCTCTACTAAAAATACAAAAATTAGCTGGGCATGGTGGCATGCACCTGCAGTCCCAGGTACTCAGGAGGCTGAAGCAGGAGAATCACTTGAACCCAGGAGGTGGAGGTTGCAGTGAGCCAAGACCATGACACTGCACTCCAGCCTAGGCAATGGAGTGAGACTCCATCTCAAAAAAAAGGAAGGAGGGAAGGAAGGCAGGAAGGCAGGAAGGCAGGAAGGCAGGAAGGAGGGAGGGAGGGAGGGAAGAGAGAAAAAGAGAAAG
>NW_022437009.1:7929372-7939022 GCF_009761245.1 Sapajus apella | reverse complement strand
AAAGAGAGAGAGAGAGAGAGAGAAAGAAAGAAAGAAAGAAAGAAAGAAAGAAAGAAAGAAAGAAAGAAAGAAAGAAAGAAAGAAAGAAAGAAAGAAAGAAAGAAAGAAAGGAAGGAAAGAGGGAAGAAAGAAAGAAAAACAAAACTAGGAATCAGATGTAGGACATGCCCTAGAGCCTGTACACATCCCAGACAGAGCGATTCAACACCCAGCAATTGATGTCAAACAGGAGTTTAAACTCCTACGAGGCCAGTAACTGACACCATCTCTCTTGGACAAGTTATTTACTCTCCCTCAGCCTCACTTTCCTCATCTCTAATATAGGAAAATAATGCTACCTATCTCAAAGCCTTGTTATGGGGATTACGGGAGATCATTTACACTGAGTTCAGCCTGTTGGCTGGCACATAGCAAGACTTGATGAACAGTATCTACTGCTATTAAACTATAATGCACTCTGAATAAGAGATGGTGAAAGAAGGCAGTAAGTTAGGAGTGCCTGGAATATCACAAATACTCAATAATTGGTTGAATGAAAACTGTGAAAATACATATACTTGTGTGGAATGAATTACACTCTGCATTGTATTGTAGCTATTTCATAAAAATAGAATCATAAAATCGGGAGGGCTCTGGAACCCATTGAATTAGATATTTTCTTCCCTGATAGACTGTGAACTACTTAGAGGCAGAGGCCATGTCTTGTACTTTATTCGTTAACTTACTTATTTATGCATTCAATAAATATATATGTAAGATCTATGGGTAAAGTATAGAATTAGGTATTTAGAGAAAGATAGGGATTATCGGAACTGAGATCCTGCCCTCAGGAGCTTAAAACCTAAGCAAAGATGAGCCTAGTGGCAGCAACAGAGGTGCAGATGGCATCCTGGGACAGCACAGCACATTTTACCCCATGCAGCCTTCCTCAAGGTGCCCGATACAGAGAGAGCATGCACCAAATGGTGTGAACCAATAGTGAACAAATGTGCCTGTGACTAGGAGAGTGTGTGCCTAGGACAGGGCAATGAATGACCTGAGCAGGCTTTTGCCGGCATTCCAATTTGATGGTGCCATGGGGAGTGAAGGGTGTGCCAAGCTCTCTGCCCTAGGTTATCTATTCAGTCCTTTCCTCCAGCCTGCTCTGTGCCCAAGTGGCCCTCTGCACGTAGAAGTTTATTGGGCTCATTTGGGAGCTCGATGGTGATCTGATTAAATCATTTCCCAAGTTCAAAACAGATACAGTCTCTGGCCAGGGCCTTCCCCATTGTGTCAGAAGGAAGAAAGGACTGAGGAGAGGGAGGCATGAGGAAGGTGACTGGCTCCAGCTGCATCGTGTGTCTTCCCTCTGGGGCCCTTTCTTTAATGATGTTACCCCTGGGGAGGAGACGTAGACCATGTGTGATTGATCTTCATTCTTTTTTCCTCTCGCTGTAGGAGCTCAAAGATTCATGACAGCATCCACGCTCACATGCATTCACATTATGCTCTGACAGATGCACCCCCATGCTCTCACAGGTAAGAGATGCCACCCTTTGCCAGGCCACTTTCATTGCAATGGTACATCAAGGAAACAACTTTTCTTCTCCAACACCCCCTGCAATCACCATCATCAAAATCTGGGGTTTCCAGTGCTGGAAATTCTACACTGGCAAACACCCCAAGAAGGGACCCAGTATTCAGCCTTCTTAGTCACTCATGCCTCATGGTGAGTGGGAGCTACAGATTTTCATAGGAGACGTGAAAATTGAGCAGAGAGAGCGGTCTAACTCCATGAAGGAACAAAGGATTTGGACAAGGGCAGTTGGAGTTACCTTCTACTGTTTGGCTTAATTTCATTCCATTTCCATTGTATTGTCCACCAACCACGTCCTAGGCATTATTCTGAGCACCAGGGAGAGTCAGGGAATATGACCCAGATCCAGAGCAACGTACAGCTTAGCTGCTACCAAGTAAATAAACAAGTGATAAGTAAATAAAAGTGATAAGTTTTACAATTAAGATAAAGCTTAGTGGCAGCACAGTGGAGGGGCAACTAAACCCAGACCAAGAGGCAAGGGTTAAAAAGGAGAGCTTCTTAGAGATGGTACACACCAGAGCTGAACCTTTAAGCTTAGAACTACCCTGCCAGTGTTTTAAAATGAAATAGCCATAGGCGGTTGAAATTGGACAGGAATGCTCTATGAGTCTGGACAATTTCCACTCTCTAGAGATGCAGGGTGATGTATCAGAAAGCACACAGACCCAGGCTCAGGCTCTCTGAGTTCAGCCTCAACGTTCCCCAGCCAAATGACTTGGGAAAGGCACCTAGTCTCTCTCAGCCTCAGCTTCATCAAGGTTCTATCCATCCTGCCTGCCTTCTTAGGTTGTTGTAAAGACCTAATGGAATAACCTGGGTGTAAACAGTCCATCTATTACTGTGTGAGTCACTGCTTTTCTCTGTTTTGGCAAATCCCTTCCTTTCTGCCTCCCGGAGTGCCAGGATGAGCTTAACAAAGGGCTTTCTTTCTTGACACACCAACTGCAAGCTTTCTGAAGTATCCCTTGGGGCTGTCATGAGGGCCCCAAGCATCTGTTCCCAGCTCCAGGCTTCAGTCTCAGGAAGCAAGAGTCTCCATGGGGAGAAGTGTAAAGTGGAAACCCAATGGGAAATGAGTTGCTTGGGGTTTGGGAGCAATAAGCATATGAGCCAGGCAGTATTAATAACTTGCACAATAAGGACTCCAGCAATGGTTTGGCTCAGAGTCCTCTCCTTACAAGTGCCACTGACATGTCCAGGCAATAATTGTAATATTAAATATTCAGTATTTTATCAAAATAATAATACCTTTTTGCTGTCTGTAATCACTTATATCCTTTCTTTATACTCCATTTATTCTGAAAATCCACTGAAAAGTAGAAAATAAATAGAAGTTCAAAGATGGAAGGAAAGTCAAGAGCTAGGGCTGACTGATCTCCTTGATTTTGTCTCTCAGGGATGTGTCAGTGTCCATGGCCTTGAGGGTTACAGTCTCAGTTACATGATAGCATTTAATGGAAGAACCAAAGGTTTAACTCCCTGAAGGGCTGACCTTTGGCAAGAGTATGAAACAGGCGAGCCTTGCAAAATGGTGAAAAGTGCAATTATATTCTACAGACTTATGCTCAAATCCAAATATTGTCAGCTCACCTTTGGGCAAGAAAGCTGACCTCTGTGATGTTCAGTGTCCTATTCGTACAGTAATCACTGTCTCACCTCCCTCCTGAAGCTCCTGTGAGGACAGAATGAAATACTGGAGGTAAAATTGATCTGTGGACTGTAAATTAGTTAACAGCATTGGTAAATACTATCCCACAGCTGCCTCCTGTGTTGTAGGCATTTTCTTGGTACCAGTCTGTTGCCCCAAGTACCATCCTGGAGAGCCCTGTTAAAGCCTGCCGTCTGTGGGCAGCTCCTCTTTCTAAAAAGGAAGCCCAGTTGCCTAACTTTCATGAGTTATTAGAAAAAAAGTGGCCATTTTACTTCTTTAATGTAATGTGTGAATAAACATATTCAGGAGCTGTCAACCCCACAGGAACTATTACTCCGAATGTACTACTCTCTAATGGAAATTCAAATTAAACTCTAATGGGCTGAAGGAAGACATGTTACAGGTAAATGGCACCTTTCCCTTGTTCTTCAAATTAAATATGCTCAACCTGGTCATATTACTCTCTGTTCCTAAAGTCCATAGCTCTTAGGATGATATTCAGGGTCCTTCATCATTTGCCTCCAACATTTCTTTCCAACTTTATTTTCTATTAAGTCCATGAATTATTCCCTTTGGTCACATGGAACCTCTTTTTATTCCACATTGTATACCTCATGCTTTCTGGTCTCCATGCCTCTATTTATGCTGTCGCACTTGCTGGGATGCCCATGCCCTCACCTCTGCCATCCCCTGAAGAATAGGACCCATTCTATTTTTTTTTTTTTTTTTTTTTTTTTGAGACAGTGTTTTGCTCTTGTTCCCCAGGCCGGAGTGCAACGGCGCGATCTCGGCTCACCGCAACCTCCGCCTCCTGGGTTCAGGCAATTCTCCTGCCTCAGCCTCCTGAGTAGCTGGGATTACAGGCACACGCCACCATGCCTAGCTAATTTTTGTATTTTTAGTAGAGACGGGGTTTCACCATGTTGACCAGGATGGTCTCGATCTCTTGACCTCGTGATCCACCCGCCTCGGCCTCCCAAAGTGCTGGGATTACAGGCGTGAGCCACCGCGCCCAGCCCCCATTCTATTTTTTAAGACCTAGCTCAAAGTCCCATTTCTAGCACAAAATATTCCCTGATTCCTCAATACAGGGATGATCTCCTCTTCCTACCAAAGGAAGGAAGCATCTCCTATAGCTTCCATTTTCTATCCTGTGTGATGGTTATTTGTATGCACACCTTAGCTCAAGAGGGACCTCATTCCAAAAATACGTACCTCATTGATATCTGAACATTTGCCTGTAGGCTCTCAGTTAATCAGCATATTAATTTGTTTCTATTGGATACAAAACAAAGTAGGAACCATGGGGAATATTCGGAAGTTTCTCTGAGGGAGCCTGTGGTTTCATTCAGGTGCCTAGTAGATGACACAAACAAGAAATGCTTTAGTAGAGACCAAGGAGAGCTTACTGACATTGAAACAGACCTTTCTTTGGGTTAAATATTGCCTTTCCAGAAATCCTCTTTGAGTGCACATGTATTCCTGAAAGTGAGTATCTCAGCATGCTTCCAACATGATGGCATGAATTAATCCATTTATCAGATAGTTTTTCTGATGATAGGGTATAAAAACATATGCGTACTAGCTGGATACCAGTGTTCAGAGTGGGTGGAGCAAGGCCTGGAGGAAGGTGGGGCAAGTTCATGCAAGTGCAGAGTCTGTACTTAAACAAATCTGAGAGTGGGCGACCCCTTAAATTTTTTACCCTAGAAGCTTCATTTGCCTCACCCTAGTCCTGGATTTGGGATAGAGAATACAGAAGGCGATAAAAAGTGTGGAATAAGGAGGATACTAGGGGTAAAAATTCCTCTTTCTCACAGTGATGCCAAGAACTGGCCTTGGAAATGAGCTATATTACCCCCATCACCTCCTCACTCCATTGAATTCTGTTTACCCAGGGCAGTTCAGAGACAATGGTTATATTGCCAACCTAACCTCTAATCTCTTCTGGAGTGATCCAAAGACTACAAGATTAAATGATCTGAAATCTCTTCCAATTTGAATGGTGCCTGAAGAAGGGGTTCAACTCCCCTTCTTAACTCAGGCATGGCTTTCATGCTAGGCTGGATAATTACCTTCCCAACCCTGGATCCCACCCCATGCCTTATATTTGCCAAGCTAATGCTATTTTGGGTGCTCATCACAGTAAATAATGCAGGGGAATGGCATGGAGGCTCTAGAAGCAATGTTGGATAGGAGCAGTTTTCAATGTCTCTCAAATAGCTTTGTACTGGAGTAAGGAGATATCTTTGGCACCTGTCTAAAGTGAAATAAATAAATTTATTTTTTTTAATTTCCAACACCGCTCCTGCTGTGACTGAAGTCTCAACTTCTTTAAATGGCATCAGTTTCTAAAACACTGATTAAAACTGTCTCTGACGCTTGAGGGAAAACAGTAAGAAAAATAAAAAACATTTTAGCCCCCAAAAGTGGCGCCACCTTACTTTCATTTCTTCTAACATACCATTTTATGGTGCCCTTAAAACAGGTCTAATATGATAGGATACTGAAGAACCTTACATATGGTCCATTTATAAAATCCAGAGATGGGACTGGGTGTGGTGGTCACGCCTGTAATCCTAGCACTTTGGGAGGCCAAGGCAGGGGGAACTGGTTTTGAGGCCAGTTCAAAACCAGTCTGAACAACATAGCGAGACCCCATCTCTCAAAATAAAAAACAAAAAGTTAGCCAAGCATGGTGGTCCACACCCACAGTCCCAGCTACTCTGGAGGCTGAGGCAGAAGAATTGCATGAGCCCAGGTGTTCGAGGCTGTAGCAAACTATGATTGCGACACTGCATTCCAGCCTGGGTGACAGAGCGAGACCATGTCTCAGGAAGGAAGGAAGGAAGGAAGGGAGGGAGGGAGGGGAAGAAAGAAAGAAAGAAAGAGAGAGAGAGAGAGAGAAAGAAAGAAAGAGAAAGAAAGAAAGAAAGAAAGGAAGAAAGAAGAAAGAAAGAAAGAAAGAAAGAAAGAAAAGAAAGAAGAAAAAAAGAAAGAAAAGAAAGAAAGAAAAGAAAGGAAGGAAGGAAGGAAGGAAAAGAGAAAGAGGAAGGAAGGAAGGAAGGAAGGGAGGGGAAAGAAAGGAAGAAAGGAAGGAAGGAAGGAAGGAAGGAGGAAAGAAAGAAAGAAAAGAAAGAAAGAACAGAAAGAAAGAAAAAGAAAGAACAGAAAAAGAAGGCCCAGAGAAGTGACTGGGAGATAAAACTGTGGCTGGTCTTAAATATTAAACTTTCAACTGAGTTTATAGCTCCTAAGAACTCTAACACATGGAAATGCTGCTAAGGTCTTTCGTTTGATAGGCATCTTTAAGATCAGGCTTCTAACCGTATCATAACTAGTATAAAAAGAAAAATGTTATAATAGTGCTTTACATTTCTATAATTCTGTATAGTTTACAAAGCACAGTTACACAAGATATCTTTTTTCTCTTTATCCTGTCACACTGGAGATCCAACCATACGCTGCAAGAAATGTGAGTTTACATTTCTTGAATAACAAAAACCATCTTGGTGAATGAGGATGGGGAGCCCTTCAGGAGGTGATAAAACATGTTGGTGTAAAAAGGGGATCAAAAAGCATGGAATAAGGAGAATACTAGAGACAAAATTCCTCTTTCTCACAGTGATGCCAAGAACGGCCTTGGATATGTTGTGAGCTGATATATTGAGTGTTCCCCATCTTCACTCCCCAAGACATCTTAGAAAAGTTTCTACATTCTTTTGGTTTCATGACTTCTACTCTACATGGCTGGGTCTCTTGTTTTATCTAAAATCAGGCAATCGAGAGAGACAAAGGGGAAAAATCAAAGATGAATCAAAATCTGGTGACCTCATCAGAAACCTGTAATCTGATGATGTCAATCCAAACGATGCCATGAATTAGGGTTTATAATCTATGATAGCAGAACCCCACTTATTTATGTCAAGTCTATACAAATGTCCTCAGTACACTCCTACTTCATATCAGTGTGATGTCCTTGTGCAGCTATGATGGGTCTAGTCAGTCTCCAAGAAACTTCAGAAAGCCTTCAGGGCCCAAAGGCCAAGACTAGTGGCCAGAAGTCACAGTGCTGGGAGTTGTGGCCCCTTGTTGATTCAGTTGCTCTTTCTATGTGTTTTCAATAAAAATTTAAGGCAATGATTCACCCTAGCTGCACCTTAGAATCACTCATGAAACTTTTAAAACACACCAAAGCCTGAACAATATTCTTACAGATTTTGACTCTATTTTTGAGGCATGCTGGTGGTACTTGGCCTCAATATTTTTACAAAGCTCTAGGTGATTCTAAAGTGCTGACAGTGTTGGGAACCATCACTCTAGATGCAGAGGTTATCAAATTTTAGCAAGCACCAAAATTACCTGGAGAGTTTGTTAAAACACAGATTTGGGGCCCTGCTTCCAGAGTTTCTAATTCAGTTGATCTGGAGTGGGAGCTGAGAATTTACATTCACTACTGGTTCCCAGATGATGCTGATCTGCTGACCGAGGGACTATACTTTAAAAATCACTGCTCTGAAGTGTTACGAAGGATTTTACTTACATATCAAAAACAATTCACCTAAACCATTTAACTTACAAGAAACACCCCTCACTGGCTATCAGAGAGCTCTACTTATTTAGGCTTAATTATTTGCCTGAGTCAGTGTGAACTATGAGCACAGTGAAACTCTCAATTTCATGCCCTCACTCTTTCATTCCCTCTCACTTTCCCTCCCCTCTATGCTTTGATGGAACCTGGAGAGCAGATTATTTTTTGAAAATCCCAGGAAGGCCATTTCTGAAAATTTGCCTGGAAGCCCTAAATGTCTACCCAATAGTTAGGGTTGCTTCATGCTGGGTCAGTTCTTGGCAGAGACTGATGAGCTCTGGCTTCAGTACCTTGGAGAGTAGCCTCTGTGCTACACCCAGAGATGGAACAAGGACAATGGAACTATAGTAATCATTCCCAGTAAAAAGGAGGAAGAAGAAATGGCACACAGCATTCCCTGATCTGTGACAAATTTGCAAATCCCATTAGGAAAGCATTATAAAGTCCTTGACATTACAAGCTCCTTAAAACTTAATGGGCTTCTGATCTCTTTACTTCTAGTTACTTGCATGTGCCAATAGACACATAAAAATTTTTTTAATTTATTTATTTTACTTTAGGTGCATACTATATCTGGCATTTCTCCCCATGTTATTCCTCTCCACCCTCCCCTCCCTCCCCGCCCCCTGTTGTCTCTCCCCTACCCCCCCAACTGTCCCCTGTGTGTGATGCTCCTCTCCCTGAGTCCTCGTGTTCTCGTTGTTCAACACCCACCTATGGGTGAGAACATACAGCACTTGGCTTTCTGTTCTTGGGTGAGTTTGCTGAGAATGATGGTTTCCAGATTCATCCAAGTCCCTACAAAGGACACAAACTCAGCGTTTTTTTTTTTATGGCTGCGTAGTATTCCATGGTGTATATGTACCACACTTTCCACATAAAATTTTTAAACTTTTTACTTGATTACTTTTCCACCAATATGCCTTTCTCCTTTATTTTCCCTTCCCTCCACTTCTCTCTCTTCTCTATTAGTGACAGCTATTTTAAGTCTGTCAGGCTGTGAAAGACTGTCTCTATCATTAAGAATAGTGCCTTGCACTTGGTAAGTGATCAATAAATAAATAATTATTGAATAAAGTATTTAAGAGGATGCATACCAATATCTTCAATTTATCTTGAAATGCGCCAAGAAGTTTGAGTGCTCCTCTAGTTTGAGCATTCACCTAGAGGACTCACCTGGGGGGTTTGTTAAACCACAAATCATTGTCCCACTGCAGAGCTTCTGATTCAGTTGTTCTGGGGTCTGGAGTGGGGCTAATGTGGTTTGATTGATAGATGATTAGAAGAAGTTCAAGACCAGCTAGGCCAAAAAGGTGAAATTCTGTCTCTACTAAAAAAAATAGAAAAAAAAAAAAAACAACTGGGCATAGTAGTGGGCACCTGTAATTCCAGCTACTCGAGGCTGAGGTAGGAGAATCGCTTGAACCCAGGAGGCGGAGGTTGCAGTGAGCCAAAATCACACCATGGCACTCCATTCTGGGCAACAAGAGCTAAATTCAGTCGAAGAAGAAGAAGAAGAAGAAGAAGAAAGGAAGAAGAAGAAGCAGAAGAAGAAGCAGAAGCAGCAGCAGCAGCAGCAGCAGAGAAGAGAAGAGAAGAGAAGGAGGAGGAGGAGGAGGAGGAGGAGGGGGAGGAGGAAGAGAATATTATGTAATAATACAAATATACCAAATTGCTAATGGCAGAACCTAGGTAGTGGCTATATAGGTTTTCACTATAAAATTCTTCATTGTAAAATTCTTTCAATTTTAGGTATGCTTTCAAATTTTCATAATAAAATGTTGAAAAATGACAATGTAGTGCCTGGTGTCTGAGTATCTTGCTTTAAA